>NW_020955489.1:1460698-1552203 GCF_003031625.1 Empidonax traillii | reverse complement strand
AAAATCATTTGCAAAATATCTACAATGAATCTGTCAGATAAAGCAAAACAAAACAAGAGAAACTTCCCCCCATCCCCAAGAGCTAGGACTCTTAACCATTATTCACTTCTTAGGATGGTCTGTAAGCCCCTAAAACATATTCTAAACCTATCTTTTTGCCTTACAAAAAGAGGCTGCAACATGAATATAACTTCTGCATGTTTTCCAGAGCATGGAGGTGTGGGGGACAGGGAAGAAGTGCTTTCCCTCCTTTCTTTGTTTAAAGAACTGTATTGATCTCACTTATGTCCAGCCATAATTCAGCACATATCCAACGCTAAAAATAAACTATTCTTAGAAATCACTTGAATTTTCCCTGTATAACTGATGACTGAATGACCTGGAGAAGGATCCTTGCCAATTACTGAAAAGAACTGCTCTTCTTGATCTCAAAGCTTTCACAAAGGACTTTTTCAGATACAGCTGTGTAAGTACCCTACTCACCCCACAGTCACCATAGTGCACCTAATTAAATTCGGCATCTAAAGATCTGGGTCATAGAACTTTGTTTCAAGAGATTTTGTTTTCCCAGACTACTTTAAAGAGAGATTACGAGAGCAGAATGGCAAGAAACTAGAGCCTCAGCATCTAAGTTGATGGATAAAGGTCCTGCTTTCTTTCTGGTTCATAGATCAAAGGTATATACAGAAGCTCAGCCACCTTCAAAAAGTTTACAAAACTAATGAAGGTAGAGGCAACCCATCAACAGATACACCACTTTAGTCATCACCTTGCAGACCACATAACAACTGCAAGGAAAGGTCCGAGCACAAGGATCCACAATGCTGCTGAGAGCAGAGATTAACTGTGTCAGAAAGATCATACAAAATAAGGAGAGTCCTTCCTTCTGAAGCAGAGACAGGGATACCAGGGGCAATTCAGCAGTTGCATCTGCCAAGATGTGAATTTCATTAAGAAACAGAGCAACACTGTACAACAGTCACTGGTAAAGCAAGACCAGTGAGAATCCTCACTCTGCAGAGTACGATTTGCTGTCACGCTCTGCTGCCTTATGTTACCTCTTATTCTAGAACACTAAATATTCTGCTTCCTTAAAGTTCTCCTTTGCTAAGAATTTCATTACAGCGCCCACAACTTCCTCCTCCTCCTTGATGCATGCAATTGACACACTGCCAGAGGAATTAAGGACTAGGGAAACCACCTCAGTAGTCTGCTCAAATCTCCAAGATGGGAAGATGCAAGAACAAATCAGATGCAGAGATCAGAGTTACATCTTCAGGGTGCAATGTATCACCCTGAAGGAAGGATAGCTTTGCACAAACTAAGACTCCTTGAAGTAGACCTCAGAAAGACATCAGCCTGAAAGGAAACAAAGTTCTTGCTTCAAAATGGGACATTAGCACATCTGTTCCACAAAGCCTCTCTCACTGAAGCAAGTATGATTACATCCTGAGTCCAGAACTATGGGTAACTCATGGGTCACACAAATATCAAATATTCTCATTAGGAAATTTAATATCAACCCCCACACAAGGAGAATGTGTTTTAAAGGGAGATAATGATCTATAGGAAGATATTTGGTGTTTTTCTTTTTCTTACACACAAAAGAACCTGAGGTATAGAAAGCACCTTGAAACAGTTTTGTTTGTTTTGATTTTTTGTTTGTTGCTTTGGTTTTGTGTGGGTTTTTTTATTAGTTTGTCGTTTGGTTGGGGTTTTTCTTGGTTGTGGTTTTTGGTGGTGGTTTGTTGAGTTTTTTATGGAGGTTTTTTTGGTTTTTTTTTTTTTTTTTTTTAAAGGGAGCTACTCTTATCCACTTGGAAAAAAAATCAGAAAGACAAAAAATTTTTTTAGGGCGTTGGCATATAAGCCACTCAAAGATTTTCTACTCTTCAGTAAGAAATGCTTTTATGAAAGGAATAGTCAGTCAAACTGAAGAACTATTAATGCGATCAGAAGGATTTCTGCAGCTCCCCCTGGAAACAAAGATGATGAATGGGACATCAGCTTTTATTCCTTATGACTTGTTCCTTTAGAAAATATTGTTAAACACCAGCTTGTCACCCAGCATTATGTTGTCTCTTACAATATAAGATTTTACAAGGCATCAATAGAACTTTAAATAATGTTTTGTTTAATTCAAGGCCATACTAACGTGTTTGTCTCTGCTGCAGAAGCACTGCTATCCCCACACTTACTATCTCTGTTATTTGTTACCAGCACTGCCACTTAAAGGGTTGAATTAGAACTTAGTGAACAGTGCAGCAGCCTCAGGTCAGTTTTGCTTCTTGAGATTTGCAAGGCACTTTGGGGATTTTTAATGCATCCAGGTTTTGTGCCACAAAGATGTACATCCAGCTGTGTTACAAGTTTTGTTATTTGAATGCTGCACTGTTTCTCAGACTCATACAGACTCCAAGGATCTATTTAATATGCATTCTGACAATGGCAGTAAAGCTCCTTTACTTTACAGTAAGCACAGCCAGAAGCATCCGCACACAAGATGAAGAAGAGTCTCCCGTTGTAATGCAGCTCTTGAGATCCCCAGATACGAGACTGCTTTCTTGTATTTTTCTTCTTTCAGATGGGGCAGAAATTGCTGTCACACATTCCCCACAGTTTTACTTCCTAGGGTCCTACTGCATTTTTATAAAGTAAGTAATCCATAAGTATAAATATGCACACACTTGACATTTATTACCCAAAATCACATCACATCCTTTTATTTGAAAGACTAAAAAGCATGCTTGGTGGTACCACCAAACAATCCAACATTCTGCTCACAGGCACAATACTCAGATACCCAGGTGATAAACTCTGTAACACAAGTCAGGGCTAAAAACCTTATGGCAATCATTGTCCACATGCTTTTAGATTCTTTTATCCTCTTTTTACTAGAAAGACATACCAGCTTATAGCAAGTGATGCAGAAAATTAAATTGAACACACCTGCCAATGCTGAGTCACAGCATTCCATACTCCTACTTTCCCTGTATGGCTTGTAGCCACCAACTGGTTGCCAATGAAGAAGAGAGCATCTACAGGGACTCCAAGACTGAACACTCCTACAAAAAATGAAGAGTCTGTGAAGCTCATCTAAAATAAAGAGAAAAAAACAGTAACAATCTCTCCATCATTATCACATCACATATATTAGAAAACCAAGTAAAGAACAGCCAACACGGGGTTTGCAGCATGCTAGGTGAGGTACCATTCAGGCAGAAAACTGGGTTTCATTAAATTAAATGGCAGTGTGATGTCATCTCTGCTAATACCATCATTATTTGGAAAGGAAGAGGCAGGAGAAAGTAGAAGAGCCCATATGAAAATATGCAATCATTATTTTTCTACAACCCTTGTGTTCTCAAACAGATTTAAAATAAATAAACAAAAAATCATATTACAGCAGGCAGGAATTTTTGTTGTTTTGTTTTACCTGAGACTATTAAGTGTCATTTAAGAAGTAGTAACTTAATAAGGTTTGATAGACACACAAATTTGTGCTATATTAGTTTGTAATTACCTGTTAAGGTATTACAAGTTCTCAATGCGGTTTTGGTTTTTTTTTTTTTTTTAAAGTCCAATCAAACCAACATTCTGCAAAATTTATTTGAGAAACTAAATATGGCTACAAGGCTTTACCCTTATTCTTGGGAAAAGACTGAACAACTCCAGTGTGACCTTACTTGAATACATTCTAATTTCTCTTTTAGCAGAAATACTTGAACCCAGAAAAACAAGCAACCTGTAAAAGCCTGCCTTCCTTTCTATCTCCAGATCTTTTAGTTTGGTTGCAGTCCATGAGCAGAGAGTTCAGGCTATCAGACTATTAAAACTTGAAGATATATAGGGAAACAGTTTCAGCAATCATCACATACTATTCAAATTTGGAAGATAAAATATACCAGCAAACGCTAGTCTTCCAAGTAGAGGAAGTGTGGGACCAAGAACATTTCACTTAATAAAAATCAAAACAGTGCAGAACATGACAGGCATTGATGACTACAGTTATAGTTGACCTTAACATCTGAGGCCGTCCAGAAAATTGATCCTTTAGAGCTTGATAGTTTTATCACAGATCCAACATGAATAATTTTCACTGCACTGCAAACTTGGATAGCATACTATATTTTGTACTACTTATTGTCCAAGTATTTAAAAGTTACAGCAAACTCAAAAGGTCTGAGATAATATCCAAGTTTGCCAACTATGAAGTCCAGCAAACTGACTCTGTAATTAACCTGGTTTGTAAATAATTCCAGGCTATGTTTTTCTGTCTGGTAAGTACAAACATAGTGGGGATACATTAGAACACTACCAATTGTCAAGCTTCGCTCACAAGTTTCCTATTCCTTACTGCTCACTCTACATATTTATATTACTCCTCACTAATATACCTTAACTGCAGCTGATAGATGTTGTCAAAACAGAGTACCAGTAGCTGGAAAATTTCCCAACACTGTTTTGGGTGAATTCAAATGAACAGAGTGCCATTCCAAGCCAAGAATCAGCCCTCTGTTACACCCCAAGAAGGAATCTCAGGAAGCTCAATATATATTTATGTTTTAATTACGATGCTAACCTGTTTTCCAGGGCACAGTTCAATCATTCAATGCAGATAAGATTCAGCAGTACAGGGCACATGAAAAAAAGACAATAATAAAAAATCCACAGACACAACTAGAATTGATTACTCCAGAGAAGGATGAGGTTCAAGGAAATCAAGGAAGACAGCTTGAATGGTCTGGAGGAATTTGAAGTGTCAGTCCTGCTTAGGCTCAACAATCTTGAGACCTGTCCACAGGGGAGACAACACTATATGTAATGACAGGCTCTTGTCCTAAGGGTCCCTCTCAGTAAAATACTGCTTACAGCAGCAAGCCAGCAGCAGTGTCTTATGTAAGTAATATTGAAAGGAAAGAGAGCGCTCTGGGAGAGCTCTATCACAAAGATGCCAGCCCACACAATTTTCTGAGGATGGTGTTGCCAGGCTCCAGCAACTGCTTGGAACAAGTAGTTTCTTTCACAAGATGACAGCCATGTACTGTATCTCTAATACAAAGCAGGACTGCAAGCATTTGCCTCTACAAGGAAACAAATCAGCTATATTCACCTTGCCACTATTAAACACAAGCACATTTTAGGTTTTTTATATCAACCAGTATGACCTGTTGTCCAAAAGAACAGTACATTTTGGTCAGTGTTAGTCTGATTGAAGGTTCCATCCTGTAGGCACTTTCTCTCTGCATCCCCTCTCCTCCTGCCCCAAGTGGCAATTCCTTTGTTTCACAACTGTCACTTCAATGCAGTGCAGCCTGTTCAGCAAAAGTTTCTTCAGTTTTGTTGCCATGTTCAATCACAGTCTGAGCTATCAGAACCTTATGATATTGGCATATTTTAGAGTTTTTATTTGAAATAAAAGTCCACTTATGGGTTTTGTGCCTCTTTGTACTCGATTTCCAAAAATCCAAGATGCTGCTTCCCATATCTTACTGCAAATCCCAAGGTAACAAAAGCAGCTAACTGAAATCAGAATATGCAGGAGGAATGAGATAGCACAGTGATAAAGAAATGCCTATTAGAGGAGTACAGCTGTCCTGTCAGCTTTTCCCTGCCTTTAAGATTTGGTAAAGAGGAATATAAGAGAAGGTTTCCCAAGTACAGTAATTACTCCCTAAATAAATAATAATAAAAGTATTTTATATTTAAAAAAATATTTCATATTCAACTGTTAAGAAACACCTTTTAAATAGTTTTTTTTTAAATACAGTGGAACCTCCTTTTCCATTTTGCTGACCATGATCATATAGAAGATCTCTAAGTCACAAGTAAAAGAGCAGTACACAGCTGAATTATCTCATGCCAGACCTTTGCCTTTCCCCATCTTCAAATCTGCTTAGTGTTTCCCCTCATTCAAGCATGAAAAAAAAAGCAACAGCCATTAACATAGCTAGAAATTGCTTGAGAAACTTTCAAGTAAGCTCTTCCCTTAAAGGCACATGGATCAAACCCATTGCCTTCACTGCCTCCCAAGTTTGCCCTGTATTTGAACAAGTGACTCAGACAAGCTATCATATCAGTACCAAGGAGTATTTACTTCTGAACATATCTTGTTGCTGTTTCTAAAGCCTCCCAAATTGTGTGTCCTTCTCTGCCAAAGTGTACAAGCAGTAATTCCTGAATGCTTAACATAACAGTGTGCTTTTTTCCTACCTAGACACCCAAGTTTTAAAACCAAGAAATTTTCGTCTTCCAAACTCCATTTATGAACATTTGACAGCAAACCAAAATCTTTTTATGTAAAAATATGGTTTTAATAACAAAAAGGAAAGAAGAGAGCAGAATCTCTTTGTATCTGTAGTTTTCCAACTCAGAAACTTAGTTCCTTTCTCCTATGTTCTAGATTCAAATGCAAGTCCAGGGAAAAGTTTAATTTGTATCTTGACATATAATCCTCAAACTGAATAGTAAGTCTTAGTATCTGTTAGTAAACAGACTGCTCTTTTATTCTCCCTCCTTTTTATTTTGAGAAAGTATTCCTGGTGCAGAACAGAAGGTTAATGTATTCTAACAGGTTGCTGTACTATAGCTTGTTTTGTCAATTTGCAAAAGTGAATACTGAACACTACAGATCACACAAACCTCAACACAGCCTTTCTGGCTAAACATGCACACATAAGAAAAAAACTAAGGTAATGATAGTTACCAATTTCACTGCCACTTCCACCATCTTGAATGCTCCACAAGATTATGCTACTCTCCGAGGCAACTGCAACCATCTTGTCCTTGTCTCCATGAGGTCCTCCAACCACCTTCGCATTGAGAGCCACTCGCTCAATTGTCCAGTCCAGATAAGGACTTGTGAACACCTGCTGCCACCCGGATGACTCTTTGATTCTGGAAGGGCAAAGAAGAGAACAGGGAGCAGATGTCAGAGATCCAGGAAAACCCAGTCTTCAAAGACAACCCAGTTGAACCCTGAACCAATGTGCACAAAAAAAGAGCAGCAATTCATATATTTATAGGATTAGACTGAATCCATTTATTTACGGCCATTTCAGAGTAATGTAAACTTTTTGCAAATTATCATATCTTTTTAGAGTCCTATAACCTGACAAGCAACTCTATTCATACCTGTAGCAAACAGCAAAGTGGGCATAGGCAGCTACTATCCAATTGTGATGGCCAGCTACTATTAGGACCTTCCGTGGGTCCACAGGAAATCCTAAAAACAACAAAGTCAGGCAAGTGATGAATATCAGATGAGCACAGACATCTATAATAGCATAGAACTCTCTGCTGAGAGCAAAAACTATGATAATTAAGTTTCTCAAGAAACATTTTTAGCTAGATTCTAGTTACCAGTATTACTCCAGACAATCCTTACTGCTATTACAACTCTTACATGGAAGGAAGACATTTCATCATCAGTACAAAGCAAAGGGTCACAGCAAAATGTTAATAAAGAGGGTAGTATGCCTCATTTTTTTTCTAATTGGTAAAAAAATGAGGATTGTAATAAATTAGGAAACAATGCTCTCTCTTCTCTATAAGTTCTTTCCAAATAATTAGTGCAAACCTGTTTTATTGTTCCAGACTGCTAAACTGAAATTTCCAGTATCTCAGAACACCTACAGCTCCTCCATTTATTATCCAGTGGGAACACGCTTGTTTCTGATCTAGAACTAAATTAGGTTTGGCAGAAGTGTTGGATAGCACTGGAAATCAGTGGTTATTGTACTTCACCAAGTTAGCTCTCAGCCTTGATATGCTAAAGAACTAATTAATGCCTGAAAATTCCATCTTCTGTTTCATTTTCCCCAAGGCTGCCTTCTTCCAAACCTGCAGCAGCTCACAAAGAAGAATCAGCAATTCATAACCTTATTTTTATATTACCTGGAAATAGATTCATCTATAACATACTCTAGATTTTCCTAACATTGCTACAATTTACAGGATTATAACAGAAATATGACACTTCTAATAGCATAATTTTGCTTGCAAAGTTAAAAGCCGGAAAATGATAGAATTCAAGTCTCACAATTTTTTTGTGAAGACTACATTTCCTCTAAAAACTTGACTCTTGCATGGCAAGAGAGGCACCAAGAGCAAGAAACAGGTGTAAGAGAAGGAAGCAGGCCCAGTACAAAGACCAAACAGACAGCGGTCTCTCTGTTTTTTATCATGGCTTTAGTACAGTATAAGGCATTTGTCTAAGGGGCCAGGCTAAGTCTGCATGAAGAACTTTGATTTGCCTTTCCTTCAAGCCTCACATCTTGATTGCGCAGCAGTGAGCCTCAAATGCCATACAGGGAGTAGTGTTTAACTAAGTATTCAGCAATTTTAATCAGGCAAACATAGAATAACAGACCTAAAGCAGATACAGTCACTAAGTTTTCTGCAATTTGTTTTGCTTTTAAAATGCATTCCTCACCTAGCCTGACTGTACCTTCCCCAGTACCAGCAAGCGTAGGTTGGACACCACTTCCAAGCATCTCACTCTCATTCTGGCCAGTTCTAACATCAGCCGGTGGCCCAGCAGTATTATTTATTTTACGGCTGGGAATGCCTACAAAAGAAAAGAGATGTTTTGTCCCACTCCTTAAAATTTATAACAGATATAACAGTTCACTTTCAAAATACAAGATTAATATTTAAGCATTTTGATGTAAAGTTTAATTCATCTGCTATAAGAAAATTAGGCAATATTAGAACACTGAAATAGAAAATGCTGACATTCACAATTTAGGGAATTACCTTCAGAAAACTTGTCAGTAATTGGCTAACCCCTTAGACTTCAGGTTAACACTGAGCTGTATTCATCTCTAGAGAGAAGTAAAAAAGTCTAACAGCTGCTCTTATTAGTAAGGAAAGCTCATTTATGGTGATTTTTCACCTAGACATAGGACACCCAAGGTAACTGCACCTTCAGAAAGAAGAAAGAACCACATGCTGCTAACATTATAATGAAATGCACTTGAAGAACCTTTGCTTTAGTCTACTACCAAACACAGCCTGCTCAGTACTAATATGCCACACTCCCTGCCCAGTACATGACATTTCATACAGATGAAAGCCTTGGGTTTCAATCACAATAATGTTTGGTTCAACCATTCATCTTTAGCTTTCCATAGGAAGGCCTTCTCTGAACAGTTTGTCACCCATAGTAACTACCTGAGTCAATCACCCCTAAAAACTAAAGCAGTAGGTGACTGCAAACATCAGACAATGAATACAGAAATACCTGGAGGAGGTAGATAGCCATGAAAAAGGACACTGCCACAAGATGAGCGTTCCAGTTCTTCACACAGTAGCAATCTTCTCACTAAGGAGGAAAACCAGATATGACCACAGCTTTTGCTTCCTTGGAAACATCACATTTTCTCAACTATCCTTCTGCTTTCAAAAACCTTTACTTTGAAAATCTCCAGTGTCACAACTGCCCAGATTTGTCAGTGGGCCATTATTACAGTAATAAATATAAGATGACCTCACATTAAGATAAAAAAGCAGTTACCTAAAGGAGTGATTCCATAGAATTCCGCTTCATGCCTAAGAACATTAATACTCACTCCCCTAGAGAAATAAAAAAAAAAAAAATCAAAAAACGTCAAGAACAAAGTGAGTCAAGACCTTGAACATAAATACTTCCATATAATTGGATATTACACAATATAAATATCAAGCTACCTAAGTTTACAGAATTACCACAAAATACATTCAACATGTTGATGTTTGAGATTTTGGAGTGATTTAGAGATTTTAATTTTATTTAGCTTTCATTAAAATAAAGATACAGAAACAATGAAATACACTGCAAGAAGTGGTCTAAATTATAAGAATCTACTAGCAAAATAGAATGCTACCATTTCTGCTTCCACCATGCCATACATATACACTAGAGATGGCCCCACATCTACCAGGGAGCTGAGTCATATACCAGGTACCCAACCAGATGAATAAAACTTAACAGTCTTCATTTGAAAAGATTTTCTAATACTTCCAATTGAAATAATTTTCACTTGAAATAATTAAAATTTCTTACCGTAAGTCTAACTCCTTTGTGCGAAGAAAATTTAAAATGGGTGCAAATGCTGCTGGATCTCGATCAATAAATATCTGCAAAGAAAAATTTCTGTACTTGAGCCCTATTATGGAGCAATCAACAACTAAAATGCCTTTTTATGCTGAGTGTGGGAAAGAGGAGTTGAAGATGAGGCAGTCAGCAGACAAACAAAACCCCCAGTTTTTGGGCCTCTTCTTTGCTCTCCTTTTTCTTCTGCCATCCACTAATTTAACATTCCTAAAGGACATATATACAAACACTGCTGCAAACAGATGGCACTTAATAGAAGTGTTCTTGAGGTTCTAGAGTCTCCCCAAAAGCCAGTAGATGCTCTCACTTTCTATCCAGTGTTCAGAATGAAGTAAATGTAATAAGATCTCAAGATAGGGTTAGACTTTTTTAAATTGAGTCAATTACCATTAAAACTACCTCTACATTTTTAGCAAAGTACTTCCGTTTCTTACTATCACTCAGCAAAATTATTGTAACTATAGTTTTCTATTTAAGAGTATCACATACACAGATTGAAATGGCCATTTTACTACATGTATTTGCCAAAAAAACTCTACATTTCCATGTTGGACTACTCAACTACACATGCAGTGCCTATCTAATGAAATTTACACCTCTTTGCAGTACAGCAATTAGCAGGTTTTCTGTGTAAGGAAAGTACAGTTGCTGATTTTGCATTACCTGTACAACACAGAATGAGCACAGAAATACGCACATTGTTCCAGTTTCGTTTACCTTGAAACAAAGATGAGGACCAAAAAAGCCAGAGATGTCACTAATTTTCATGGAAGTTTAGCCTGACTCAAGCAGCATAACTCCCATTAGCACCCACAGTGAATATGCTTTAGAGAAGAACCTAACCAAAATTACAACATTAAATTAATAGGTTACAGTAGAGTTATTACTCACAGCACCAGTTTCATCCTTTAGTGTTGAAATTCTTCCACTCAGCAAACTGAAACAGAGGAAATCTTCATTAGATGTCCCTCAGAAATGTACTAACACAAACACACAAACACAAGATAGCAACATTCTCAGTCAGTTTGGTCTCTGTGTACTTTTGGTGACATTTTGATGAAACAGCGTGGCTAAGCAAAGAAAACTGCCTTGGTGGGGCAGAAAGCTGGAGCAGGGGAAATATCTCTGCTGAATAAAGGAGCAGTGTATGCACACCTAAGGAAAGGTCAAGAGCTGCATCTTAAGGACCTTCAGATTCCCAAAGAAAACAGACACAAAGCCTAGTCTGGAAAGGATGGAAAAGTTTTCCCAGGCATTTAGAGGGCGACATAGTTTGTTAAAAATCTAGTTAAACTGGTAAAAGCTGTTGAAGCAAAAAGGAAAAGTAAATGACCCAATATGCAAGGACTTACTGGACAAGAATGGGATTAATTATTTTTAACACAACTTTACTTCAAAGTTTCTTTTCTATCAGATCGAAGTATTTCTGCTCTAGACCCATATAAAAAACAATGCCAAAATCTCATTTTAGGTAAGATGGAAACTAACATCAACAGCTCTATTTCAAAATTTCACCTGAGTCTGGATGACAATTATCTCTAAGATAAGTATTGGATGATTTTTAGGACAAGCTCCTTAGATAGCATATTTAGTGTTGAGAGACAGGGGAATAGCATGAGACTCCCTCCTTGTGTGCCTCAAAGAAGGTGACATTTCCCTGGCATTTAATTTATCTGAACATTTCAGTAAAACAGGAGCAAGTAATGCTGCCTATGTCAGTTGCCAAGCTTTTATTAGGAAAGAAGTCCAGAGCACACAAATTAAATGTAAGCAAAATTGCCAGCATTTATGTTTTCCTTTATGTGTTTAGGATTATTTGGAATGATAGAGGCACAGCAACTACAGCACAAAATACAAACACCAAGCAGCAAACTTGCAGAAGTAGTAATGGTAGTGACATAAAAGGAGGATATTCAATAATTCAACAGCTCCTGTATCACAAGATAGAACTCCCAAAACTTCGAGTTAACTCAGAGTACAGCAATAACTAAAAAAACCAACCACCCCAAACAACCCAAAACCCCCACACATTAAAGGCAGTGCTACTGCATATGGCCAGTAAGATCACAAGTGTATATAGTAAGAGTCAGTGGCATCTTTTCCTGCAGATTTGGAGGGATTTCCACAACACACCGTCTAAAAAGTGACAACTCTTCAGCACATGTAAGATGCCATGGCTACATTCAAGAAAGAAGATGCCTTTTAGATAACAGTTTATTTCAAATGAACCTGTCCCATTCCTTGAGATAGTGTCCTTAATCCTTTTTCCTCCAATAAAGACTATTTACAACATAAATTAAGAACTGAGAACATTAATACTTTTTTAAATTACTGTTAATTTGTCTTTGTTTAAGGTGATAATATATTACAAGTACCTGGAAAAAAAAGAGTCTGGAATCCACATCAGTGTTTGTCTTGAAGTGCTGAACCTAGGAAAACAAAGTGACAAGTTCAGAATCAGGTGTAGAATTGGAAGTAAGTCTGTTTTATCTAAAATTCCTTAATTTGTCCTACAGAGCTAATATCAAACAGGTTTGGGAAGTTTGAGATCATTTAAATGTCTGCATAAACTCAAAGAGGTTGCAGATTCTTTGCACAGACTTCCTGAAGCATTAAGCAGGATTGTCTGGAGACTCCAAAAGTATTATTCTTTATACTCTCTATGTTTCTAACACATTGTCCCAAACATCCTGTATCTTCCTGGTTCTCATACTTTGTCAACATTAATGCTTACAAAAAAAGACCCACAGAAAACAAACGCTCCTCCACACACAGGAAACCCAAACAGTTAAATATAAATTTATCAGCAGTGTGCTATATTTGTCATTAACTGCACGATACTCTTACTTAGGACTCAAAGCATGCTACATTGAGCACTGCAAAAGACTACAATGAGCTTCAAGTTAATATTTTACAGTAACTTTAACTATTTATCATTTTGCTATTTGGGCCCCTTTTGGGGCAGGGGGAAGGGGGGGCAGGGAGGCAATACAAATAACAGTTAAAGGAAAAAAAAAAGTGTTTACTCTGCATTATATTATACAGTAATATAAATTATAATATTCCTTATGATGCCAGACAGTACTTAACATAATAAATAAGTATGGATTGTTTTCTACTTCTTCTTATTTTGATTTAACATGAAGGAAGACAACTGGTGTGGCAGCTTGGACAATGAGCTCATGCTCTGCATCAGCCCTCTGGCTGTACATACTCTCTCACTAGTGCCATGACTAAGAAACCTTTGGTGACCTCTTCATTAATAGAAAACAAAAAGGGATACGCAAAAGTAAAATTCCATTACACCTTTCCACATAGAACTGGACTACAAAATATTTTTTGGAATAAAAGTATTTAATCATAATTTATCTAGTTTTCACTGCTAGTATTTTCCAGTATTGGAGGAAAAAAAAAGTAAACAAAAACATTACTTTACACCACTTTTATATTCCCTAAGAGGCAGAAACACAAAGACTATATGGAACTACCATCCTGCATAAAACATGTATTGTGTATCTGCTCACTGCAAACATAACAATGGCAAATCTGTTCTTAACAGAAAACCTGCAGTATCAGCGTTCTTAGCACAAACATGCACAAAGTCTTTTCTTAAAAAAAAAAAAAAAAACAAACACAACAACCAAACAAGCACTTCTAATCTTCTTTCCAGTACATCTGCAGTTTTGCACAGCAATACAGGTCATTCCCCTTCTTTGCTTTAAGAGTTAGGGATGATTCATCTAACTACATTGTGGAATGTGCATAATAAAAACCAATGAATTACATGAATTTTATCCAAAATAAATCCAGACACTGCTCATAACTATGGAGAAAGATGCAGCATCACCAGTAAGCCCTTTTAAAAGTCTCCATTATATAAAGACTTTTATTGTCTAGTAGTTTAAACACTTTACAACTTTCATTTATTTTGTGTTTTTAGGGAGAAAAAAAAAAAAAGGAAAATGAGAAAACCAGAGGACTTATGGTCCCAGAAAGGCACACATAGGTAGAAAGAAATCAGAGAACTACTAGAATCAGAGTTAACTAGCATTTTCTACAACACTGAATGATAAATGCCGAATTAATTCCGAAACAATAGTCCGATGAGACCATGAAGACATTCAGGATCCTTGAAAAGATGTTTGAGTACTTGGCAGTGCTATCTTCTCCACACAGTACAGCACAATTTCTGGTCTGGAGACGTGTCTCCATATAGGCACAAGCGGCAGTCAGCTCTTCAGAGGTGCCACCATTGAAATTTTGCTGATGTTTTGACCAGCTGGGTTCCACTCTAGCACTTTGTAAGTCAGTCAGATAAAGAGCATGGGAGCAAAATTTGAGACAGACGTTCCAGAAGAACAAGTCACACAACAAGGAGGACAGGGAAAAGAGCCATCAACCAATTCTAGGTTTGTCTTCTTTCAGTTTTAGCAACGGGTTTAGACAGCACAAGGATTTTCTGTCTGTAATGTAGCACTGTGGTAGTACTTTAGTAAGCAATACCTCATACTAACACATACTTTAGAACTTCTAATACATAGACATTAATCTATGTAAATTAGACAGAGTCCTCCTTTCCAGGATGCATAAAGACGCTTAGACGGCAACATTTACATGTATAAGTTTATCTGCAGCTCCGTGCAGTGGTCAGAGAGACACTGCATCAGGAAAACTAGGCAAACCCAATGCAATATCCTCAAATTCTCTAAAGCAGGTAGCAGCCGACAGTTGTTTTAAACAAAATATATGCATCTGGAAACAGACACGCTAAGTGTCAGCTTTAAACCAACCATTTTCAGAGTCTATTGTGATTGTAGAGTTACTTTGTAACCAGAGGGAGATACAGAGTTAAGAGAATTCTCTTAATTTGTTACAGTAATTTCTGAGAATGTTAATTTGCAAGCGGCTTGTGCTCATGGCAAAGGAATTCACAAAAGCTGAGACCAGGAACTGATGGAGCAGTGAAGAAGAACAGAGAAGCCCTGACAGTCCTAGGGAGCAGTGGGAACCTCATGTCTGGACATGGAAAGCTAGGGTGTCTGTAGTAGATGCTCCATAGAATAACTGGTGTCAGAGGACAGCGCTAATTTCTTCTTATAAAACTCTACAAACAAAACTAAGAGTTTCAGGTTTCTAGTAAGGGTAATAGGAACTAATGAAGAGAAGGAAACATGCATAGTACTCCACGCTTGCCCATTTGCTGGCCAGATCATCCACTCCATTTGCCAGCTTTGAGTCACCTGCATTTGCAAGCTGAAAAACATTTTCAAATGTATCTGAGGGAAGCTGACCTTGCAAAAGACCAAAACACAGAGATGCTATTGTACATTGTCTCTCTATTAAAAGGGAAATATCCATGCACACATTTCCTACTCCTTACAACCAAATGATATTTGTTGACTAGAATCTATACCTTCAGCTAGAAATTAGATGCATGCAATTGTTAGTTTGCCTTATTCTTCATACTTCTCTGCGTAGGCAAACCCTCTGAGAATATCTATTTCTTCCCTGATTCATGTCTTTTACCTAATTCTCTGTCCTCTGCAGAGGCACTTAATAAGGAAGATCTATTTAAAATTATGAAATTGAAGCATCCTTGCAATTCCAGGTGTAATAAAAACCTAAAAGACAAACGGCCTATAATTTCAGACACAGAGTTCACTGAAGAATCTTATTCAGTATAACAAGAAATCTGGCACGAGCCAACAACAAAGTTATCCTGAAAGCATCATTACAGGTGAGTTTTGTCTATGCAAATTACAAGCAGCTTCTCCATGAAGAACCAGGTTCTTAATGTCTTATCATAACAAAGGAATTCTGCATCGATTTCTATTGCACTCTACTTTGAGAAAGGCTGCAACATCCAACTTAGTTATCAGAGCAGGTTCATATTCTGGGTAATGGAAGAAAAAGCTTAAAATAGTAGTAGTAGTTCCTACTACTCATAGCTGGCTTCACGTTGTGCGCAGACTCAGGAAGGCACACTATTTCAGTTTCCACTAGCTACAATAATACAAATGATTTAATGCCTGAGCACTTTGACAGGAATATCTGCACTATTTATCACACAGATTCTGACCACAGCTGTCCCACAATTCCCTGCCTCAGACTGCCAAAATGCCTACATCTGCCAGCTTCCACGCTTCCAGCGCACATTCGAAAACAATGCAGTTCTTTATTCTCGTTGACACCAGCAGTGCCTTTTAACACTTTAGCCTCTGAGGCTGCCAGGCAGACTGTTCACTATGATCCTGTGGATGTGACGGCAAAGCAAAGCTCTCTATCCTCCATCCCCGAAGAAGCAGTATTCCCAGAGATGTATGTATAGCGTACGCATCCAGACAGCCCGGGTACAGCGGGCAAACACCACGCGGAGCTGTCAACACTCCCCATGTCCACCTCCAGGTAGCCCTGGTCCGCTCTCCCGCACCGTGCTGGGGGAAGGCTCATCCAGGCCCTCCCCGGCGGCAGCACCAGAGACCAGGGAGCCTCCGCGGGCTGTCCCAGGCGAGTCGGCACCGCCGCCCTCCCAGGACGGGGTGGCTGCCGGCCCAGCCTGAACCCCCGCCACGGCCGGGGACGCGTCCCTCTCGGCGGGCCCCCGGCAGGGCCCCCGCGGCGCTGCCCCTCGCCCCGATGCCGCCAGGACGCGCCGGACACCGCCCGCCGGCAGCGCCCGGGCCCGGCGCGCTCCGCCCGCTCACCTGGTGCCGCCCACGTTGAGCTGGATGATCTCCCCGCTCCCGGCGCCGGCGAAGCCGCCGCCGTTCCCCGCCATCTTCCCCACCGCCTGCTCCGGCCGGCGCCCGCCGCCGCCTCCCGCCGGAACCTCGCGGCCGAGGGCAGCAGCGGCGGTGGAGCCCGGCGAAGGCGGCGCGGAAGGAGGCGGCGGGGGATCGGCCAGCGGCGGCCGGGGCAGGGTCAGCGCCCGGCCGGGCTGCGGCCCCGCGGGCTCCGCGGCGCTCAGGGCCGGCCAAAGCCGGAACACGCCATGGCAACGCGGCAGCACCGAGAGCGGGAGCTGGGCCGGCGCGGCCCCAAACGCCTCGGAGCGCGGGCGGAACGGCGCCGTGCGGGGGAGGCGGGGACGCCCTGGCGGGGCGGGGGGAACAGGGAACGCCCCTTTGGGGGCAGCGACGCGCCCGGAAGGGGCAGGCGGAGCCCGCCCGGGCCGGGAGGGGAGGAAACTCAAAGCGTAGTTGTGGTTTTGAGTGGGCTTATAAGAAGGGGGAGCAGCCAGTGCTTCATTAGGCGCCAGCGACCCTCGCCTAAAATAAAGAGAAAAGGGCAACGAAGGTGGTGAAGGGTTCGGAGCACGGCACTCCTGAGAGGAGTGGCCGAGGGAGCTGGGTTTGTTCAGCCTGGAGAAAAGGAGTCTCAGGGGTGACCTTATCGCTCTCTACAACTACCCAAAGAGGAAGCAGTAGCCTGGTGGGAGGCGGACAGGACGAGAGGGCAGAGCCTTAAGCTGCACCGGGGGAGGTTTAGGTTGGGTATTAGGATGAATTTTATCACAGACATTAGACGTTGGAATGGACTGCCCAGGGCGGTAGGGGAGTCACGGTCCCTGGAGGTGTTAAGGAAAGTCTGGATGTGGCACTCAGTGCCATGGTCTAATTGACGTGGTGCTTGGTCATAGGTTGGACCTGATGATCTTTGAGATCTTTTCCAACCTAATTGATGCTGTGAAAGCCATGGCTAGTCAGGATTCCCCGGGCTTGCATCTCCCAATGCCCACAGGGGCCCCAGGGACTTCAGGCTCCCAGTAAATGCCAATTCCATGCGAGAGGGGCATAGAAACAGAAAATTCCTTGAAAACTCAATGAGAAGGCAGTGGTGGCACAGACAAGTTTAAAGCCTGGGTTGCAGCCCACAGAAATCAATCAAATTCTGCAGTAATTAAAGGACAAAAATGCTAAACATGACAAGTCTAAGCCCACAATGCAGTTTGAGGGAAAAAAATCTATCACAGATTGTGAAGAAAAAATGAGGTGAAATTAAATGACAATGCGGTTAGCAAAGGAAGTCATAAAATTATGGTTTATACTTATGAGGGTAGGCTTTATGATCAATTCCTACACTCAGGCAAGGAGAAGAATAAGCAAATATGAGCCTGATATTTTTATTTAAATTTTAAATGAAATTCATCTAGAGATATAAAACCCAGTTGGAGATTCCACACCCTATTTAAAGCTAATGTTTTTCTGGAAGAACGTGTGGATAAAGTTAAAGCATGCTCAATAATTACATTTTGAAAACGTGATCAGTTAAGGGACTAGCCCAGGAATAAACTGCTTGAAGTTACATGGCCACATTTTCACTTGCATGCCTTGAAAATTAAAGGTTTATTCCTCTAGCCTTATCATAGAGCTGAATTGAACAAAGCTATGAAGATGCCTTGGCCAGACAATGAAGTGTTTTGGAGGAATGACTTCTCTATCACAAGGCCCTGTTGCTGTCATAGAGAAACTCAGTTGTGCTAGGCTTCTGGGGCTGAGTGGCTAGCCAGCACAGCATGTTAAGTTTGGGTGGGGAATTACAAATACTTCTGTAATGTGTTCTGAATATCTTAGTACAGACGCTTCTATGGTGTGTTTTGCCCTACAGCCTAAGGGAAGATTAAAAAGCAGCTAAATGTCACCAAGCCCTAGACCTTCATGCTTTCTTTGTGCTTTATAATCTGGCTGTAGTTCAGGTTTCTTCTTGGGCTCAAGAAGAGACACATTTTCCAGTTTCTTCCGAGTTGTCGTCTCCTTTTGTGGAGTGTATATAATGGGAAATAAAACATGTTCAGGTGTGCTGTCAGGTAGAGAAGGAAACTGAACTTCTTCTCTATGTCCTGGTGGAGTCCTCTAGCTATTAAAATATTGGATAAGAGGGTAGGACAGAATATTTTTTTTATATATATATTTGGAAGGAAGACTGACACTCCCTACTTAACCCCTCAGCTTTTGAAATAAAAACTTAAGCCAGAGAGGATTTGAGACTGTGGATCCCACTTAGAAACCATACCCTCCAACCTACCCCTGCGGAAAGACAGTATAGGAGCCTGCGCCTGTCTTCAGAGTTTCCTACAGGCCGTTTTTAGTTGCTGCTCATTCAGGCAGCTGACTGAAAGATCACTGTTCTGCATGCCTGATGCAATCACGTTTTATAAACAGTCTAACAGCTTAGGTAGTCAAGGACTGTAAATTGCACAGCAACAGCCACGTGTCTTAAAGAAATGGCACTGTAAGCGTTGTGCATATAAATGCTTCTGTGGCCCAGCTTGCTTAGATCACTTTTGAAAAACACGTCTGAGTCTTCTAAATCATGTTTCCTCTCAGTGTCTAAATACCATTAAATTTAAGTTTTGCCTCTTCTTAAATAAAACATAACCACCATCGGCATTTGTCATTCAATTAATGACATTCCAGCTGGGAATAAGTAATGCAAGAAAATCAGCTGTGCATTGATGCATTCTCTGACAGCTGCAATCCTCAAACGCTTCCACTAGATGCCTCTATTGTTTCTAAAGTTAACCTCCAAAATGTAATTCCTGTTTAGCCTAACCGTTTAAGGCATATTAAGACCTTTTCTCTTGATGTTGCAACTAAAGTACATGATTTTCAATCACTAAAAAAAAAAAAAAATCCCAAGGTCATTTCAAAGCACGCATCGCATCAGCTGAATACAATCTAAATATACAAAGCAACTTCATGTTGCTAGTTTCTATGATCTATGATTAGTTCATAAAAAAACTCCAACAACCTGTCAAAAGAGGGTCACACGTGGCACTATGCAAAAAGTAATCATCAGAATTAAAGGTACATGCTTCCAAGTGATGATTGTACAGTTTAGGAAATAAGGAGGCCTGTGCAGTGGGTTATTGGTTGTATGGTGGTGCACATTGTAATTCAATCTCTTTAATTGCAGCAATTCAAGCTAAGAGTACAAGGAAGGGTTTCTTACCCTCTATTTTCCACTTGGGTGTTAGTAGAGTTTTCTTGTGGAACATCCTGTTTTCTGGCTAAGGAAGCTAATTACTCCATTCAAAGGAAGACAAATTCTGCTGTATAAATTATATTCAGAGACACCTCCCAATGGTACATTTGCCCTTAAGCTACTTAAAACACAGGTCTAGGGAGGAATAGCTACTCTTTTGCATGTTTGCCAGGTACCTGTTTTGCTAAGTTATTAACTGAGAAGCGATTTTGCTCCCCAAGAAGCCAAAGGAAGTTCAGTAATAAATTCCTTCTCTGCTCCTCAGTAGATCCATAGAGCAGGATATTTTGTACCAACCTGGACAGGCCCCTCTCTGATTACTTACACCAACATTAAATGCAGCTCAGCTATTTGTGCAATAGTACAGAGTGGCTGGACACCAATTCCTGAGATATATATTTAGCTCTTTATATGAAGTCTAAGTCAGATTTTTTTCTTCTGTTTGTTTTTTCATAGGGTCTGATTTGGAAAACCAATTAAATTTTTTGGAGTTGAATAAGCGTTTAATTTTGATGATGATACATTATTATTTTCTAGTACTCTATTTTGAAATAAAAGTGGCTTCGTGTATTTGAGGAGAGAGAGAGAGAGCCCCTAAGTGATTTGAAGTCCCTATTATGTTTTTTAAACTGTTTTCTGACAAAATGTGAGAACTTTGTGACAGGAATCTTGTCACTGTAGCTTCCTGTAGATTGTTAACCTTGATTGCGTGTGTTACACAATAATAATTGCAAATAAAAAATTTTCTACCATCTGGTATAGAGGGAGGAGCCTTGGAACCTCACCAGTATAGTCACTCTGGGAAATGATGCTGTGAGTCACTAGAAACAATGGTTTGTGAATGCTCAGTTTTTCCCCAGCTTTGCTAACAATTACTTTGCTTGAAGGGCCTAAAGTTTTAAGGTAATTCATTTATTATCTGGAGTCCAATAAAGAGTGCTAGAATAACTTTAAGTAGGCCACAGGGGAGAGAGGAAGCTCATGGGATTAGGTGGAGTATGCATTTTTTCATTCCTGGTTGTTGCTTGCAAACTAGGAAACAACCTTTATTTGCAGCATCCAGATGCAGTGCTGCACAGTGGGTGGCAACCAAGGATGTTCCCTTTGCCCAGAGCAGCTCCACCCCAAAGCTGAATAAAAGGGATGTTAGCAGAAATGTCTATAAAGGCCACTTTTTCCCATCTTAAAATAGAATGAAAGGAAGGAGATGATAGATCCAGAATCAGGTCAGAAGAAGCTTCCTAGAAGGGGAAGAAATATTTGGCAATGTCCTGTAAAGAACTGTGTATCCAAGTCTGCTGAATGCCTGGAAAATTAGTAAAACCTACGTTTTTAGAAATGAAGACTTAAAATATTTGTGTTCAACAAGGCTGGGAGAGACGACTATTATGGTCCAGGATAATAACATTCTCAGTGATCAAGTGTGGGGTGTCCACTAATCCTGCTACAAAACACTGCTGAGTTCTTCTTCCCAAATGACTGCCAGGACCGCATGCCACTCAACAGCTTTTCTGTCAGAATTTCTGCAGTTGATTTTTTTCCCTGCTTAAAAAAAACCAAAACAAAAACAAAAACAAAATTTCCAAATCTACTATCTTTTTGAAAAGTTCCTCCTCTTTCCAATAGTCTAGAAAAATTTGGTATGAAAATAACTGTTAAATTAATCACAACCTAATAATTTCATTATATCCTGACAGAGCTGGGTGAGAGGAGACAGCAGCTCAAGTACCGTAAATTTGCCAGTGATTTTGCTCATGCATGCAGTGTCCACAGCGTGGGGCTGTTTGCTAGTACATGTCTGTTTTGAAGGCCCAGGATTTTTTGCATTTAGAACAGTAAAATGGTACTGCTGCAGTCTCCAGTTTGATTTGAAAATCCCTGGAGTTTTTGTGCAATGCATTTGTGTTTGTCACTGAAGACATTCAGATAAAGTTGTCTACATATCTGTATTGAGTCAGGTTCTGTTTATGAATTGGATGTAGCTAGTAACCAAATATCATCTATAAAACTGCAATCCTATGCAAACAGTGTTAGATAGTAATAAATTAGCGCAGCTTCATTTATGTTGGACTGCTCTGTACGCAGGCATCCCTGTTCTTCAGTCTGTGCTTGTCAGAGTCAGAGAGAGAATTAAAGAATGTGCGCATTAGAAAACACTTTCTTAAGAGCAAAACACAAATTTTGATTATGCTCAAGCATTTTAACACTTGTTTTGTGGTTCCTTGTTTTGATTGCAACAGTTGAAGATTTGAGAGACAGAGACTTTATATTCTGTACGTGAAGTTGATACTGGAACACCAAAGAGCTTTTTGACCTCTGTGAGCTGAAAGAACTACTGTCATTTGTCCTGACCTGCAGCATAATACCAAGAAAATAACCCCACATAACACCTTCTCCCCCCCGTTCGACTCTTACCCTGTGTTTGGAATACCGGATCTAAATGTCTTCCTGAAAGGCTGACTGACAGCATAAGCTGGTGACCTGTCTAGCATTTAGTTAAGTATACATGCATAGAAATTTGTGCCATCTCTGCCATACGTTTTTGTCTAAATTCGTTTTACAGCCATCAGTTTGCCTTCTAATGAAGAATGTTGACATGCCTTCTTTAGATAGGTATTTGTGGACTGATCTACTCAATTGCTCTTTAAAAACCCAAGTCTTATACTGTACAACAGCACAAGGTGGCATGATTTTTCAAAATATATTCTTACCGATTGGTTTTCATTGCTGTCTTTGGCTGCAGGAAGAGATACCTGCTAATCCACATAACCGTATGACTCCAGGATACATTTCTCAAATGAGCCCTGAAAAACATAATAAGGGTGAGAGAGCTCGAAGCTCCTTTCAGCTCATTTCTTAAGCAAATGTACATTATATACACATAAAATGACAATTGTGTAAATTGGACAGTTAGGTAAACTGTGGTAATGAGAGAAAATACAACAAAGATGTCATCTTTGAGATTACTTTTTGACATTACTTTTATCTCAAGAGAACATGAAGTACTTGTCTGTATGAACAGGAGCAACCCACATTCCTAGGAGTCTTTCCAGCTTTGTCCACTGGATACTCATCTTAAACCCTGATATCTAGAACACTCACCTGTGAGCAAGGTGCTGTGAATTTACCTTGTTTCTTTTGCTGCAAAGAGTTCAAAACTCTGCTGTATCCATTTTTTACTCACTCATTTTTTGAAATTACATGTATCTGTGTGAACCTCTCAATGAAGCTTTTGGACGTTCACAATATACATGTAAACATCAATACCAACCTATTCTACTTCACTGTTAGTTGTTGTAAACAGCAACACATATTACATCAGCTCCTTACCCGAGTGACTGACTGTCAACCAACACTTAGCAAAACATATATGTGTATATGTATATGTACTTGTTGCTTAGTTCTAAATGTGTAGGGAAAGGTCATTTTAATAAACATTGTATTTAAAATATTTTGTAATAGCTACGTTAGTGCCTGAAATTTTTGTTGCTGGAGTGGAAGACTGCTCTGGCCTGTTGTGCCCAAAAGTTTTTGGAGGAGGATCGTTTGTGCTCCCTGTACATTGTTTCATGAGAGCTTTTGAATTATATTGGCTGCCACCTGTATATTCTGCTTTCCCTTGAGTGAGCGAACATATTTAACTTCATTTCATTTTTTGAAGGCATGTTGAAGTGATGAGCTCTTTGATTTACATCACTCTAGTAGAATAAATCTCTTCAAAAAGGCAAATTAAGCCATGCTTACGGCTGTTTTACTATAAACAGCTGGAGTAGTTACTCGAGCAGTACAGTGTAGTGCATATTAGTGAGCTCACACACCATTACCATTCCAGCTGTTGATGTATGGGCCTCACGAACAGACAATGAGGTGGATTAAAACTGGTTGAACAGCCAAGCATGGAGGGTGGTGATCAGTGGCATGAAGTCTAACTGGAAACCACTAAATTCAAAAACCATCTGGACATGGCCCTGGGTAACCAGCCATGGGTGGCCCTGCTTAAACAGGAAGGCTGGACCAAATGACCTTCAGAGGTCCCTTCTCACTTCAGCCACTCTATGATTCTGTGGACATGGCTGGTATTTTAAGAATGGCTTTTGCTTTTCAAACCACATAGAAGCATGGTTTCACAGCTTCCTTTGGTGGTTGGTGCATTTCCTTCTAATTCTCTGCAACAAAGCATCTTCCTAACCCACATTTTAGAATCTTTGATCTTAAAATAGTTAAGTTGAGGTCATGAAAAACCCAAAATCTTCCATACAACTAACTAGGCAATTTGGCTTTTCCTGTAGCAGCCAATGCATGAACAGTATCTGTAGTCTTATGTTACCAGATTCTGTTCCTTGCAGGATGGTGTTCTCCAATTTCTTATCATATTCCCAGTCTTCAGGCACTAAGACTGAAATTTCCCAGGTTGTGTTTCTTCCATGGGCTCTTTTTGGAAACTGAAAATACTGAAAACTGTTCTAGATATCTAAAGTAGAAAGGCAAGATCCCATTTTAGAGAGGTTAACAATTCTTGAGTTTACCTAAAATATTCAAGCATGACTTCAAATTTGGAAAAATAATCTCATTTTAATACGGGGGAATATGGGCTTTACCAGCAATCTAATGAATAGTCACTGAAATTTGACCAAGCTATTACTGTCTGCAAACCTCAATCCCAGCTGCTCAAAAGCAACCTAAACTTTTAAAGCATAATCTGGGAAACATCTCTTGGAAAGATTTTCAAATTTATAATTCCTTAGCATGCTATTATTGGACCAATAGATATTTAATTGTATTTTAAATAAGCAGACATCCCTTTCTTTCTCCTGAAATAAAGTATAAATAAGAGTCTTCCAGGGAGGCAACTGGAAAGAAATGATTAGGCCAGGACATACAGGGAGACAGAGCCTTAATCCCCAGCTTCCGTGCAACACAACTGCTTCTTCTAAAATGGTCTGGATGGTCCATAAGAAGCAGAAAGACCCAGAATTAGAGAAGGGGAAAACCAGACTTTTGCAAGTCACCTGGAAGGCCCCTTGACAATTCTACCTTTCCCTTATTTGTTCTCTCTATTCTCATCTTCATTGATGATTTCAGATAGTGGAGGTTGTTTGTTGAATGATATGATTTTCTTTGCTCTCCTATCTCAGAGTTGCATAGCAGAAACCTCTGTTTATAATAACCTCTGTTATTTTGGCATATTTCACTAGCAGTATGTCAAAAAACACGAACATTTTAAAATGCAAGATCCAGTTCTAACAGTATATAAAGAAAAAAGGCAAAACTGCATTATTTTCACACCTTGTCAGAACCATTTCTTCTTACCACAGAAGCAATTAATGTTGCATCATCTTTCTTTTCATATTACAGTCACAGTGCTTGACTCAGGAAAGCAAAGGTAATTTTCAGTTTTCTGTGGTACCGTTATATACACACATGAAATCTTATTCGTAAAAAAAATATTCTAATACTGAATAAAACTTCTGAAGTCTCTTGAGAAGCTAGATATGAATAATAATGAAACCATTTACCACTTATTGAAATGGACTAATTACAATGAAGATTGCCAATACGTTTTTCCTTTCATATTTCTGGAAAAAAGAAATTGGTAGAAATGTAGCAAAGATGAAAAAAAAGTCTTCCATGTATTGGTGTATTTCAACTTTCCACAGCAGAACTAAGACTTCTGTTCAAAAATCTATTAAAACATTGTCTTAGTTAATATTGCTAGAGGGACAAAAAATATTAACTATGTAGGGTTTTTCATTACACAGAAGTCTCCAGCCACAGCCCAGACAGAGAGCATTAATGTCATTAATGCCATTAATGTCACATTTATACCAATTAGTTTTCTATCCTTACCTTGCATACTGCTTTTCATCTTGTCATCAGATATTGAAATAGAAATGTGAAAGATTTCCTTGGGGGTATGGTTTAGGGAGGGAGAGGAAGTAATTTAGAGAAAATGTTGAAGGGAATGAGATGTAAGAGAAAAGTGGAAGCAACATTTTGGAGAAAGTATGACACTTACTATTGAAAGGTCCTTGGTTTAAGTCAATATTTTAAAAAATTGAGTGAGGGGATCTTTCAGACTTTGGTAATAGTAATAAGAATACAAAAACATAAATTAGCAAATAGAAGAAAAGATGAATGTTCTCATTTGCAGTCTGTGAACAAAGTGAACAGAAGAAAATGCATCTGAAACATAATGACTAAGGACATAAAAAAGAATTTTAATTTTTTACTTAATGTATCATGCTTTTTAACAGGATTAGCCATGCATGTGCCTAATGAAAATATCCAGTTACACTATATGTTTACTGCAAGCAAAATGTCACCTCATGGTTCTAAGAAACACATAATGTTGTTGTTCAAAAATTTTCTGCTACAGGATTTCTGAACTGGTCTATGGTAGTTTTACATTTGGACACTGGACAAGGAAATCATTGAACTGGCTTGAAAGGGACTGACTTTTAACAGGTAGGAACCTTGCTATTTCTGAAGTTTTCTTGAAAATATCTCCATCTGAAAATCCAAATATTTAGACATGCAAATTAAGAATTAATTTTAAAAAATCAAGACTGTAAAGTCCAATAACCTTTAACATTCCCTTGAGTCAGAGTTAATCAATTTCTAGCTATGGATTTTTTGCACCCATGTTGGCAGAGAAATGCTAAATAATTACAAATTACAAGCTAGTTGATGGTGACTTCATGAGTAACAAAAAAAGGGTAATGAGCCATTTCTTTAATAAAATGTATTTAATGAGTGATGTTTCTACTTATTCCTTTCTCATTTTAAATGGATACTTTAGCTTTATATCTCTGATTTCTTACATTTCCAGAAAAATGCTTCACATAGTAGACCATACATACCAGTTTATGAATCATTGACTTTTCTGATTTTCATTGAATTTTCAGTTTAATAACCCAAGATGTGAAAAGACAGTCAACAACACGTCAGATAAAATGCCAGTAGCAGCTTACTGGGAGTGAAATAGCAGCGGTGTGGTTTCACTCCAGGCTTCCTCATAGAACTGTGCTGCTTAATGCAGTTCAGTAGTCTATACCCATTTAAATGAAAATCCCACCTGGTATAGAAAATACTTAATTTTAAAATGTTGTAATGTAATAATATATAAGTAAATAATGTATAAACTATAGCTTTCCTTAGTATTATCTGCATTTGTGTTTCTTTACTTCTATCTTAATTCATAGAATTATCAGATAGACTTGTTTTTTCAAACAGCTGGGGATAACATTGCTGGTCTGTAAATCTTCAAACTGATTAATTAAGCATTTAATATATCACCATAATTCTAATCTCAGAAACATTATACTTAAAACAACAACAAAAAAGTTTATTACATTTCTCCCGACTTGCATCTCTGTGTTTCTCCATTTAGCCCAGACCACCTATTTTTCTCCACCTTCTACCCATTCAGTACAGGTCCTCTTCTCAGAAAGGCATCAACAAACACCTCCAAACCATTTATTTGCATATGCCACGTCCAAACGTTCAAGTTAATGTTTTCCATGGCCACCAGGTTGTGTTCCAGGGAAAGAATCCAGTTTCCAACTAATGAAATAAAACTTACTTTCCTGTTCAGGATCACCAAGTTGAATTGAGAACCTAAAATACAGTAAAGAGATACTGTTTAATCTTATCTGGACTTAATGCGATGTTTATACAAAGTTTATGTACAGCACAGCACTGATGCTTTAATAATTTTCAGGCCTTCTTAAAGACCACAATATCTCCTGGTAGTACCTGCTGCTGATGGCAATGCTCATTGTCAGGGTCTTATTTATATCCAGGCTGGAGTAACTAAAAAGTGTCTTCCTAAACCTTGCCACTGACTGGATGTCTTATGTCTGCAAGCACAACTATACTTCAACCTATGTAAAGTAAATGTGCCTGCTTTTCTTTCTTCGTGTGCAGTTCCTGTGCATCTTCCTTTTCTTTGATTTGCATAATTTAGCGGCTTCAGAAGATTTTTTTTTTCCCTTTTTCAGTCAAGCCCTGGGAAATGCATACCAATGAGGTTACAGCTATTACTAAGAGAAGACATAAGATTCTTCATCCTCTATGTTGTAAGTACGTGAAGATTATCACTAATGCATTCAGCAAAAGGGCTTCATGACAGAAGCAATTTAAAGTCTAAGGTATCTTTTGTTTCATAGTAAAGATCTGAAGTTAGTGCCCACTTAAAATACATTGTTTTAATTTCATCAACAACATTTTGTGATGATGTATCAACTTCCAGAAAACTCGCAGCTATTTCTTATGTTCAAGTCTCATAAGAATCTTAGAGTTGGGAATTGTTCAAACCACAGTAGATCATAAAATCATAGAATCAACTGAGTTGGAAAAGACCTACGAGATCATCAAGTCCAACCCGTGATCCAACACTGCCATGGTTACTAGAGCATGGCACTAAGTGCCACATCCAGCCTCATCTTAAAACCTCCAGGGGGTGGTGAATCTACCACTTCCCTGGGCAGGCCATTCCAATGTCTGATCACTGTCTGTAAAAAATTTCTTCCTAATATCCAACCTAAACCACCCGTGGCAGAGCTTAAGACTGTGCCCTCTTGTCCTACTGCTGATTGCCTGGGAGAAGAGACCAATCCCCACTTGGCTACAACCTCTTTTCAGGTAGTTGTAGAGAGTGATGAGGTCTCTCCTGAGCCTTCTCTTCTCTAGGCTAAACAACCCCAGCTCCCTCAGCCTCTCCTCATAGGACTTGTGCTCAAGTCCCTTCACCAGCCTGGTTGCTCTTCTCTAGACCTGCTCCAGCACCTCAATATCCTTCCTGAACTGAGGGGCCCAGAACTGGACACAGCACTCCAGGTGTGTCCTCACCAGTGCTGAGTACAGGGGGAAGGATCACTTCCCTGGGCCTGCTGACCTTTAAAGAATTAGTAATGTAAGAAAAAAAAAGAAATACTATTTTTTATTATTGAAAATTCTGCTAAAAGATGTCTAGCAATATTGAAATGCAGAAGTGACTTGCACCAAATCTTGTGAATTTATAGCTGCAATTTTTTATACCATGACCAATATACTTACTGTTTAAGAGCATAGTCTGTTTTAAATAGAAAGGATATATACGTAAAAGCTAAATGATGATCAAATTATACCAGTCAAAAGATAAACTCATTTTAATGGACTGGCTGTAACATGAAAGTAGGCAGCATTTTTTATCCATATAAATGGATATAACGGGAGTGATTAAGTATTCAGCTGTAAGCCATATGTTACTGAAGTGGGGTGGTGGGGTTTTAGGTCTCTAGAAAAAAAACCTTATCTAATGGAAAGGAAAAGCTCTACAGACTTTGAGTGCACTTTTTGGAAGTCTGGAAAAGAGAAGTTTTTAAGTCAAGAAGGTGATAAAAGAGGATATGGGGAGCTGAGTGCACTTTTCTTAAGTCTCATTAGTTATATTGAGAATAGCCAAAGGCTGAATGACAGCTTTACTTAAATTCTGTGATTTTCAGGGGCTTTGGGTATTTGGTTATAGCATTAACTGCATCAGTTTTAATGTACTTCACTCTAAATAATAAATTATTAATACTAATTTTTCCTTCTTTTAAAAAGGAGAAAATGTCCTCATTAAAGCATTGTATAAGACTGTAAACAAAATTATTGCCTATTGTTTTTCCAAAAGAACTGCATACATTCTAGCTAAATTGGGTTTTAATTCTACTTTTCAGACATTTATCCTGTTTATTATTGTCTTATAAAATAAAACTAATAAATCACAAAGCTATTATCAAAGTTTTAAAAGGGCTATTTTGCTATTTTGTTTATTAGGCATGTCATATCACTTTCGCTTAAAAAATTAATTAAAACTGCTTGAGAATTGGTACTTTCGTATCCTGAGAACATGGAAATGCATTCTCTATAGTGGTATCTGAAGAAAAAGATAGTTTCTCATTATTTCCAGTGTATGTATAGATGAATATTCCCAAATTTCTAACATTGCTCCTTATCTAAGTATTCATCAGGTGCCTGTAGTGATTCACAGAGTGGCAGAGTATTCTGAGTTGGAATGGATCCATGAGTATCATCAAGTCCAGCTCTTAAGTTCATGGCCTATACAGGGATCAGAACCCATCTTGGCGTTATTAGCACCCTCCTCTAACCAACTTGTTACAGATAGCAAGTGATATTGTGGAGTTATATATGAAAATAGGAAAAAAAAATCAACCCACAATTAAACTCCAAACACTGGTAAGAATACAGTAAGTGTAAAATTCAAGGAATTTCCTTGTTGTTAGGTAGAACTTGGCCCATAATTTAATTGCTTCTTTGAGGTGTGTGCAATCCCAAAGAGACAATCACACTTGCTTCTGTCTTTGATGCCCTTCAAATGCAAATCCCTGGAGAGGCCAATTTATAGCTAACCAAGAGCACCTTTTATTTACAAACATTTCTTCAAAGTCCAACAGAAAGTGAGATCCTTTCCTGATCATAATGTATAGTAAATGAAAAAGCCCTTTAGAAGAAATTTTACTGAACTATGCTTGCTATGGAGATTAGGGCAAACCCTAAAACCAGGCAGTTCTAAGTCACTCAGCTTATATTTCCTCCCTCTCTTCCTTCTGTAGTGAAACTTAGCTGTGGTTCTGTATAAAATATTAGCAAAATCTCAGAGAAACCTCCCTTTTGTAGTTCTTCTGGCAACCAACGTGGAGTGAAATTCTTCTCCCTGACGAGCTGTAGGGACACAAATCTCTTCTTTCCATTTATTTACCAATGAAGAAAAATTATTTGCTTTGACTTCCAAATACTGATGAAGATTATATTCTTATATTAGCAGTAATCAGTACTTTGGGCCATCAGTGTCAAATTGAAGGAGGAGCAAGCACTTTTAGGTATTGCCCCCCAAAAACAGGAAAACAACTCTGCATTCTATTCTACTAAGTGTCTTAGAATATCAATAAATTTGGAATATTTAAAGATATATTTCCCCAGAAAGTGTTCTTTAAAAACAGAAATATAAAACCTGATGTTTCTTTAAAAAAAAAAATCTAAAAAGTTAACTTTAGTATTGTGCTCTCCAGGACCAGATTAAGCTATCTATTAGCATGGAAAGCTTTCCTTGGTATCATCTATCCAGTATGGACTACAGTCTACCTATCAAAGGTCCAAAGAACACCACTATAAACCAGCAAGGGGTTGGGCACAGTATTTGATTTCTGACTGTTAGAACAGCTCTTCAGGCTCAATGCAAATAGAGAGCAAAACATAGACAAAAAAGCATTAGTATTTCAACATAGCATCAGAGATAATCATATTTAAAGTATTTTATAAATATAACCTCTTGTTTTAGAAGTGTTGGTCCCCATATCCTACATTTGCTTCCAGTAAACTGAAACCTTAAACTCTGAATTTCAGGCAACTCAAGATGAAATATCTGGACCCTTTACCTCTGAGTCACTTGAGTATTACCATTATTGAACACGATGCTGAACACATACCCCTTTAAAATACTGGAGTAACAGACTCCTTTACTTGTCCAACAATTGATTTAGTTTTCAGATATCTTCTGGGGTTTTTAAATGAGTTAAAAGCATGGCTCTTTCCTTCTGTTCTTCAATTTTAGAAGTATTACTGTCTGTGCTCCATAATGTTGATCCTAAGCAGGATGAAGAACAAAAATACAGAAAGCATTAATAAAACCTTAATCAAGCTTTATGACAACATATATTTAACAGTGGGGTAACCTCAAGAGAAAGACAGAGACACATTCTAAAACACTGTGAAGGAAATTGTATCCTATAATGATTTTACATACTAAAGTTCTGTTTGAATTTACTAATCAAACATCCTGGCAGGATTTCCTTGTTTCTGGATGGTCATAGCTCCATCAGCATTTATATCTACAGCATCAAAAAAATGCCTTGAAGCAAAAGTATTTTTTAAGTCAGACTGTTTCTGTATGGAAGCACAATTATTTTTAATCCTCCACGTAGACACCTACTCTGAGTTCTTATGAACAAAATGATCAATTTAAAACCTCTTTTATGTAACAGAAAATTCAATAGAAAAATTCTGCTAAATTTTAGGGGGCTCCATGAAAATCTACCTGAACAAAAACATCCTTTTATTTATTTTGCTTTGTAAATAGAAGAAAAAAAGTTGCTAATTTTAAACTCAGTAATCCTTTGGGGCTTTTGTTCTTTTCAGAAAAATATCCAAAGTTCTGGAGAAAAAAAAAAATTATGAAAGCAAAACATTGTTGATTCTGGGAACTATTTTATGCAGAAATCAATTCTTTTAAGTCATATCCGCTGGTCTTGGGCATTATAAAAGATGCTAAGAAATATAAATTACACATATACCTCTTGAAACAAAATGGTCTACAATACGTGTACCACAAGGCTCCATCAGTAGATTGTAACTCACATGGAAGGGAGGCTACTAAAACCACTTGTATAATGTTCTGTGATTCTTGGAAGTCTTCTAGCCTCATGATGAAGTCTGATATTACTTAGTTTATAAAAACTGATTTGATTATAGACTAGCAAAAGTGGAGTCCCTGCTGGAGAATACTTTGCTTTTAATTCTGGACTGTCCAAGCCAGGAGACATGCATAAAGGGTAAATATCAGGAGCAAACCTGTGTAGGAAAGAGGGCATTAGAGAGCCGAATCACTGTAGAAAGTGGAAGTGTTGTACAAGCTCTTTTTACCTATGAGAAGCTGGAGCATCTACAGAGAAGCACAACAAAGCTGGTGAAGGGTCTGGAGTGCAAGTTTTGTGAGGAGCAGGTGAGGGAGCTGGGGTTGTTTAGCCTGGAGAAAAGGAGACTTAGGGGAGACTTATTGCTCTCTACAGCTACCTGAAAGGAGATTGTGGGGGTTAGTCTCTTCTTCAAAGTAACAACAGATAGGATGAGAAGAAACGGCCGTCAGTTGCACCAAGGGAGGTTTGGATTGGATAAAGGGTGGTCAGGCATTGGAACAGGCTGCCCAGTGAAGAGGTGGAGGTATTTAAAAGGTGTGTAGATGTGGCACTTAGGCACATGGGTTAATGGTGGACTTGACAGTGTTAGGTTAACAGTTGGACTTGATGATCTTAAATGTCTTTTTCAACCTAAATGATTGTATGAAAAATCTACCAGGAGTCTTTTTTTACCTGTTCCTGGAGTCTGACAAGTTATTTTACAGTTTTCCCTGTACCTAATCACTGTTCCCTTGTTTGTTAGAGGGAGCTGCTACTAAAAAGCCAAAATAATTTAGCTTCTGTGTTATTCTCAACTTATTATGCAGGTATTTGTACCAAGTTAGGTAATTATGATTTAACTGCAGAAACTTGCAACTTGTAGAAACTCTCTTAGTCTGTCTGTTCACCTCTACAGTATTTTAATAAAATTTGCCTATGATAAAGAAATAAATCAGGGTAATGATACCTCATTATTCACACAAAGTACTGTAACGGTTATATGCTAGCTTTGGTGAATAACTTCAAAAACGATCTTATGGTCCCAGGCAACTGTAGCCTAAGGTCTCTTAAACATTTGTATCCTTGGCTAATGGAAATAATTGCACCAAACTGTTGCTTACTATTCTCCTTGGAAAGAAGGAATAGGAAACACCATGTGTTTTAATCAAATACAGGTAATTAATAAAATATCTTCCCACATATTTGAACAACTCTTTAAAAAAACCACACCTCTTTTGAGATTATTAATCACACATCTACATATACGTAACTACAGTGTATATAATTCACAACAAATTAGAAAATGCAGAATCAAGTGTCATATCCACCATAGCTGAAATTAGTGATACATCTGTTAAGACAAATCCTGTTACTACAGAGATACCTGTACTCAAAGTGTTCTGCGAGAGCCCTGATATCTGAAAATGCAAAGAGGCAAGTAAGACCAGGAGAAAAAACCCATGCACTCTGAAGCTTAATTGTTTGGGCTTTTTTGATTAAAAAAATATAATTATTTCTAATGTAGACATGGAATATTTTCTTCACACTTGAATATTCCTTACTTTCATAAGGATCTTAGTGTAGTATTATTATACACTCATATTATTGATTAAAATAGGAGAACAAAACAGCCCACACAGAGCAGACCCCAAAATATAATACAGCTTCCCAGCTCTTGGTGTTGAAGGAGTACACAATTATTGTAATCAAGATTATACCTGTCAGTGCTGCAGCTTGAACTGAGCTGAAAGTTAAGGGCAAAATGTTAACAGAAAGAGTAAAGCACCCCAGCATGGTATGGAAGATGATTAGAAAATAATCATTCTCTTACTCCAAGGGATTAATGACTTTGATGATTATAATATTGATATAATATCAATTTTTCATAGTTATAAAATTTCTGAGTCATGGTATACGTATAAGAGTATTTAAAAGAAAAATCTGTGACATAATTTTATGAGCAAACAATATGATTTCCTCAATCTCTTTTGCAATTCAGGCTTGTTTCCTCAATCTCTTTTACAACTCAGGCTTAAAAGCAGCAAGATGACAGTGACATTTGAACTGTGAATTTTGTTTTACTGAGTTGGATTTCTTAAAATGTGGAATATGTAGAAGACTGGGAAACCCCAATAATTAATAAAAAGACTAGTACCTGTAACAAGAGTCTTTTGTAATTTACACCAATCTGCATCCCTTCTCACTTCAGAACTGTTGTCAGAAAAGAGCTAAATGGAAACTCTTCAATGCAGAATGACATTTGGTTTCTGTAAATCCACGCTGCAGGGTACCAGATAAATTTTTTTTTGTCAATTGGCAAAGATCCTTCACCAGAAATGCCATATCCCAGTTCAGAATATTCTAAGAAATATTCACAATCTAAGGAAGCCATGTGTTTGTAAAACTATGAAAACATGCTTCCATCCACTGTAGCTTTAACATCTAAAGCTCAGACTTCTTCCATACGTAATGCAGTTCTCCCTCATACTGAATGTTCATTATTAATGGTGTCTGTCACATAAAACATTAGTTTTATATATCAGTATAAATAGATATTAATGATTTATCTGTTGGAAAAGCAAGAATGAGTGGTTTTATTGAGTGCATCATACTGTATCACAAATCATAAGACTAAAATAGATTTCAAGGGTGTCATCCAGGATAGACCCTGTTCCTAGGCAGGATCCGTATCATTGTTAGCACAGATCTGCATATTTTGAGTTGAATGATTGCTTTGATGTAAATATATTGTTTTCAATAGTTGATATGTCAATAGCTAGGAAATATGCCATTACAAGTGTGATGCAAACTGTGAGGCAAATAGTGGTGAGTGCAGGGGTTCAGCTAATGTCATGAGCTATCCACGATGCCTCCTGATGGCAAGCAGTTATCTCTTCAAGGCAAAAAGGTGTAATTTCCCTTCAGCCATGTTGTTCAGCAGGTCAGGGCACAGTCAACCTTGTCTAGATGTTCTGGATACTCTAATTGCTGGTGGAAGTTTGTGAAAAATATTTTTGTATGTGTATAAATAGGGAATAACTTGAAAATCCTTACTGGGGTGAATAGCTCTTATTTATGGGGGAGACCACTGAAATTTATTCCTCTGTTAATTGTGTAGATTGAGTTAGCATGTGGCATAAAGAGAAGCCATTTCCTGGTTTTACAATGCTGGTGCAGAACTGTGAAATTAGAAAACAATGGAAAAACCTGCTGGTTGTAAAGTCCTGACTATAGCTCCTGGAGAAAGTCAAGGAACATTGTGACAAAGCACAAAACTTAACTGAGGAAAATAAAGCAAAACAGTAAAGCACAAAAGGGTATTAAGACTAAATTAATATAAACACCTCACCCTGAGGTCTTATTTTGTCAGCGAACTATGGATCACATTAGTGTGCACTAAAACATACCAGCTATGTTTTATTATTTTGTTTTCCATCCCTCCATGTTATTTGAAAGATGTATCATGATGGCATTCTAATGCAGCCATATATCATAAAAATAACTCTTTAAAATAGCCTAGCTTCTACCATCTCTTTCTGAAGAGAGCTTATTGTGGAAAGAGAAAAGAAATTTATAAGTAGAAAGATTGAAATACATTTCTTCTTCCAAGGAGCAGCAGAAGCAGGGCTACCCCATGGTGGGGGAAGAGCCAGGAGCTGAGGGTGACCCTGGCAAGGCAGCCTCCTCACTCATTGCAGCATGGTCCCAGGGGCTCAGCTGGACAAATGAAGCCGCATGCTGGAAACGGCTTCCTCAGCAGACATAGGCATGTCCAGGGATGAATCAAGTCCAGGGACCATTCAGGGAGCCCCAGGACCCTGGGACTCTGCCAGCCCGAGGCAACAGGAGACAGGGATAAAAATTAGCATAACAACCACCTTAACCAAGAGACAGATCAACAACTCAGGGCTGGGCTTAAATAGAGATCCTGGAGCCATGGGCAGAGAGTGTGAATGGAGAGTCCCTACCGATTAATTCCCTCAGACATCAGAATGAGCATCAACCAAGGAGGCAATCATGAGTGGCATGATGGAGAGGGCCTGCAGTTTTTGCCTCTTGCTGAGCAAAATGGCTTTTATTAAAATATTGCTCTGGATTAAATGTGTCTCTCTTCCCAACTCTGTGCAGCAAATTCATGTGGGAGATCCTAGGCTGTCCAAGCTGTTGTGTGTGGCAGGAGAGGTTTTTGAAAAGAGCCTCTGTGCTGAACAGCAGAAGTGAGAGTACCAGTACTGTGGTGAAGGTCTTGGAGATGATTTGTTCTAGTAATGGGAAGAGCCTGAGTTCATGTACTGGCAGGAAGAAAGTACAACAACAACATTCATTGAAAAGCAGTTGTAGAGAAGTCTGATGCCTCAAAATCTGTACCTTCAGTGACGTGCATTATGTAGCACGGACATTTGCACAGTGCAAAATCAACTTTCAGTTAGCCATCTTAAAGGTACATTCTTTCCTTGATTATGTTGACTTTGGAGGTATTAATCTCAATTTACATGAATGTAAAGACAGGTAAGATTTGGGTCTTTAAATTTAATTTTCAGTTGTCTTGAGAAAACTTATAATGAATTCCTGTTTCAACTTAAGTAAGTACAATATTGTACACATGTAATTAAATATGCAGAGGACACTGAAAGCATCTTTGGCATTGTAATAACAGAATTTAAGCTTTTTATCAGATCCAGTGACAGTCCAGCTCTCATTAATGTGGTGACCATAACATTAACAGAGAAACAATCACTAATGCATATGTTCTGTTTTGCGAAGTTGACAAATAGAGCAAATTTACCTTTTTCCAAATGCCATCATTTTGCTACTAAAACTGATCACAAAAAAAATTTTCTCATCAACATTAACGTATTTTGGATTTGTCCACTACTGATCTGTGGGTTATATCAAACACTATGGTTATCTGATTAACCCTTATATGTGTGTGACAGTGCAAATGCATACCTTCTGCATTATAAAAGCACAGAGAGGCTGTTTTTCTTACATAAAGGTTTCTGGCATGTTTATGACCTGGAACTGCCTTGGCCTTATCCTTTTTATAAGGTGAAGTATAAATTGAACCTCTTGTGCTGTCATTTCACTTCTCAGGCTTTTCCCTTCCATTATCACTTTTGTTGTAGCTCTTCACCTGCATTTTGGAAGATATTATGAGCAGTACGGTGGGAGGAATGTTATATAAATGATTCAGGTGACACTTTGTACTAACTAGATGTCACGTTTCTTCAAAGTTATCTTTTGGGTAGAAGATTCTGAGAGAAATGCTGATCCATTAAAGTATTTGGTTTATCCTACTGTGAAAAAGAAGAGAGGTTTTCACAAATTAAGAAAAGCTTCAGCTTTACCCTGAAAGATGTATCAGTCTTGATGACTGGTGCATAGGATTTAATGAATCTGGTTGCATCTGATTTCTAATGAATGGTCTTCTGACTCATCAAAGACATCTTGGTTCTTACTTGTGGCATCAATGCAAAATAATAATTAAAAGCCAAATAGAGAATTAGCATTTAGCTGAAACTACCTTTTTTTTTTTTTTTTTAAGACATGGTCTATTCAAAACAGACTTCCTGCCACAGCACAGCTAAGACAAGAAGTTGTGAATTTCTCTTGTCAATGCTTTTATATGTCTTCTGTAAACATGTAAAGGACTTCAGGCCAAATCCTCCAACATTCCTGCCTACTTTACTCCTTTCAAATCAATGAGAATGAGGTGCTTAAATACCTTTTATTTAAGGTACTATCTTTTGGAAAACAATTGTGAAAGCAAATAAAAATTAAAGCAAGTTACGGCAAAAGAGAATGACACTTGAAACACAAATATTTACATGAAAGTCTAGGTCCTACCAAGATACAACATCATATATAGCTAAATATATTTTTAAACACTAATGTCAGTGAATTTTGGTAGGAAAAAATGTGATTAAAAAAAAAAACAATAATACTTCAATAACAAATACCTTACCCTGAGTTATTGAAAATGAAGCCAAATCTTGATTATCCAACACAAGTTGCCGGAATACTCTCTGGTTTGAATCTGGGCAAGACTTTGGCCATCCAGTTTGCTGAGACCTGTGGGTACCTTTTGGTTATTGAATCACGGGTTGCAGCCTGCTGTAGCTTTGTGATTACAATGTAAATGAGTTATTCATAGATGATCAGCTTCTTCCTTCTTGATGGTAATGAGGAAACACCTATCAATTCAAACGTAAACAGGAAATTAAGAGCTAAAGTAATGACTCTCTTTTGCTAGCAAACATTTTGCTTTCCAATTACACAGGTAAATGAAGGATTACCTCTTAAAGGGATACCCATAGCATAAAAACATAAGCAATATCTCCGTAAAAGTATATGAATAAAAGCTCTAGTAAAAAAATAATAGATACAGTTTAAAAAACCAGTGATTTTATTTTTACATTCACAAGAACTAACACCTAAATAAGTTTACTGGTTCAAGTCTCCTTAGCAAATATGCATGTTTTCACACGTTTTGGAGTCAAATTCTGCAAAAAGGTACATAATAAAAACTTTAATTCAAAAAAGACTACAGAGTAAAGCTGAAACATTTGTTCACTCCAAGCAAAGTAAGAATAGCCCTATAAATATAATGAAGAGAATACATTAATATTTGATCTAACTTTAGATACATTTAGTAATTGGTTCCAGCAAGATGAAGCCAACTGTTGCAATAAGTCAGCTGTAGAATGCAAAAGGAGGAGAAAAAACCATCAGAATTTTCTGTTTGTAGTAGAAGAATGAAATTCTGTGTCTGCTTTGATGAAATGCCTCAACCATGGGTTGCTTCAGCAGTTGCTGAATGCATGGGACTGCTTTTGGTGACTTTAGCACATTCAGAAGGAGCTCTTATTTTCCTATATTCATCTTTCCATCCAACAAGGCAGTATTTATACACGAAGATATTTGGAAACATCTGTTTGACCCTATGAGACTAGCAATGGTTGTCAATTATTCACTCTTTCTGACAATTTCCCTCCCATTTCTGGGCCTTGGATTTCTATCTCAACTTTTTCCTTTTAAAGGAGCCATTCCCCCAAAATATCTCAAGGTATGTAGTGTAAATGGTGAATTCATAGCCCAAGAAATGAGAACATACTATCCAAAAATCACAATTAATCAAATGAAAGTAGCATGCTTATTTTTTTATTGTGCCTCTCATTATATTTATATATACCTAAATTCAGACTTTACCATAATAGGAAAGAGAAACAGTTCTTTCTGAATTTACCAGGAGCTTTTCAGTGTAAGTGAAGATTCATAATAAAAAATAACATTATGCAAGATATTTGGGAGATCTGGAGGGAGTTTTTCATTATATATGAGGGGTTTTTCAGTATCATAACAAATACACACCACAGACTCTCAAAATGAAATGACGTGAGCTCCAGCAGAATAAATAAAACTTGTTTAGAAAAACAATGTGGCACCAAATAGCAGAAATTTCTCCTTCCAGGACAACTTTCCCCATTTTAGCACTCTAGTCTAGAATATAATTTTTAGAGGCAATGAAATTAAACTTGACAGAAGCTTAGATTGGGAAAAGTTATAAATAATTTGAACCAACCTAGGAGCTTGCATGCTTATAATTTTTATCACACTTTCATCCTCAAAAATAACATTAGACTAGCTGCTCTGTATTAAAGCAGTTCATCAGTTGAGGAAGTTGCTTTTAAGTAATATGGATGATATTCATGAGAAGCCATCTGGCTTCTGTATCATCCAGGCAGGATGCCTTTTTGCTGCTTGGTCTTCTGAGTGACAGCCCACATCCTCCTTGCTTCTTGGGATATCTGCTTGATGCTATTTTAAACCCTGACTGTTCCATCCTCCCACTCTCAGCTCCAAGTACAAGAGTGGGGCTCTTCAGTACAGTGACACAGAAATTATCTTTCAGAGGTCTCTATTTCCTTCTTCTCTGCCACAGCTCTAGTGAAGCTACTACAGACATTTCTTCCACCGCCACTTTGAAATGAGGAAGTCTGAGGAGGGAAAACCCAAAACTGGCACCACAGCAAGGGCTTACACCCAGGCAGGCAAGAAGTTGCCATAGGCAGCACACCTAAGAGCCACCATGCACATGAAAATAGCATCTGTTGTGTCCAGTGAGGAACAGGGGTCAGTGGATAGCTGTACACCTCTTCCACAGCACTGATCCTGCCCCAGGGAGATGTGCTAGATTGAGAGGATGGAAGAAGGTAGGAAGGATTAGATTTCTGATGTGGCTTTGGTGTCCTCTACTTGCCAAATATGACCTCCACGCTTCATGTATTTGTCTTTTTAACACCTCACTGTAGCAAGGGGAAAAATCTACACTTCTGATTCAAAGCTCACATCTTACCTTCTAGGCTGCTAATCACTGCAAACATGACCAAGGGCCAGACATCATGTAACATGATTTTACACCTGGGTTGATGGATGCTAACACTGCCTTTGGGATAGTAGGAAAGAGCATACCTACTCACTGGGAAGATTAGTAAGTCCTTGCTTCCAGTCTGCTACCTTGTTGTAGCTGACTCCACCAGATAGCAATACAAGCCTGGCAATCCCCTGATCTTTGCTTTTACCTATATTGCTTTTAAATCCACCTGCTATGTCAGGCATACCTTTTAATAATTGCAAACAAAGTCTGTCTTGACTTGGGAATAAAGCAATTCAAATCTACATCCAAGCATTATAGCTGATCATGGGTTAAACTGCCCAAATGTCAGCTGATAGCACACACTGTCAGTGTACAAAAAGCTTTCCCACTTTCCTCTCTACAGTGTGTGCTGTCTCTTCAGCTGGCCTGTAAAAATGATAGAGTTTAACCATAAACCAGCTATTTTGATAAGATACATCCTTAGAAAAGAGTGGACTGCTGGCACTACAGCAGAGGGTGGATTGACCATGTGTAGATTTGTTATTGACAAGTATTTTTTTACTTATACTTGCTTCAGGGCTCCAGGAAGGAGTTAGAAGTGGAACTGAGAGGGAATGTAGCCAAGAGGACACGCTGTTTGCAAGCCTTTATTGTCTGTAAAATATGGATTAAATACTTTGCTAAGTTTCTCCCAGGCAACGAATTACAACAAATGAAAAAGCAATTAATCCTGCCTGTGCCTCCTTTTCCTTTCATCTTCTTTTCTGGACACTCAGGAAAGGCACGTGAACTGCAGCTAATTTCAGTCCTCGGGTCTGGCCCAGTAGTTTCAGAATGTTAAAACAAGATTTTATATTTGGACAAAATTTGTAAGCACATCAGAGACTTTTGTGTGAGAACACAGATTAAGGACTTGTCCCTGAGCTGTTCACTGAGGGTGGACTGAAATCCTTGTCTATTTATCCTAGTGGGTGTGGGTTACACTAGGGAAATTATACAGACTCAGAAATTTGCTTCTCTGACCATGCTGCCTCTTGTCCCACGGGGCAAATTGGCTGTGCCAGCTGCTTCCCACCCTTTCTGTGACTTTGGTGGCCAAGCCCATTCTCTGTGTATGGTAAAGCAGAAGCTCTGAAGATTTCAGCAGCAGAACTTGCCCACTCACTCACTGTCTCCAGTGGAAAAGGGAGAGAATTGGTAAAGCTGAGTGCTTATGTTGTAGTGCCTGCTACACTACTGCTACCTCTGTAAAGGGAAAAGCAGAATAGCTGAGGCCTAAACTCTTATTTTTCATGTTAGACATCAAATATGTCACAAGAAATGCAGACAGGTGAATTGATGGTTGTGACCATCTTACAGGGGGCCCAATTCACAATAAAATAATTTCTTTTAGCCAGGAGATTTAAAGAAAGAAATCCACTTTCAGACCTACAAAATATGTCATCAAAGGTTCTTTTCTATAATTTTCAGCAACTGACTTGGGTTTAGACAGGATGGAAAAGGATGGAATTAAGGAATGTTATTGTGGTCTCCATGCACTGGTTTATACGAACTGAGAAGTGACAGGTCCTTCAATAACTTTTTCAGTTTTTATTTACCATAGCTTTTCTTGTCCCTGGCCCCCACACAGAAATAGATTGGTCCTACTTAAGATTTCCTATTTTATTGAAAATATTTTTTAGAAGTTCTTAAAATATTTAGATGCTGAATACCATAGAATATTGTGCACCTAAGTAATGAAAATCAAAGGGCCTTTGGTAACATTTTACTACATGTTTCATTATTTAATATTCCAGTTCCAGAAAGAAAGATACTGTTTTGCAATATTCATCATTTTCTTCTTCCTCTAGAGTCCTCACTGGAAGCAAGAATTGCAAAATATTTTCAACAGTTGGAGTATTTTTTATGTCATTAAAAAAAAAACCAAACCAACAAACCAAAACAAAAATCAAGCCAATCAAACAAAAAAGGAAACACCCCACAACAAAAAGTTCCCAACCCTAAGAAACCAAATCTAATAAAAAACAAAACAAAACAAAAAGTGCCAAACAAAATGCCAACCAACCCTATATAACACCAACTTTGTACATTTCCCCTCCAATTTAAATAATTAGTATTTTTAAAACTCTACTGATAGGGATATAATATAAATATAGCTATACTGTAGCCCAGCAATGGTGCATAGGAACAAGGTCTATGGGGAGAACTCTTGCAGCCAATACCACCTTTAGGCAGCCCCATATTACCTGAAACTCTCAGCTTTGTCCTTGTTCTAACTCTGAACCCTAATAAACCCCCTTGGCCTTGGCTAAGCCTTGTCTCAAAACACCCAGCCATGAACAGCTCCTGGGGGAGAAATCCTGTCACCTAAACATCCTTTGGCAGCCCCTTTGCAACCTAACTCCAGCAACAGGTCTAGGCTGTTCCTCCACCCCAGCCACAACACTAACCCAAGCTCTAGAGCGTGTTAGAGGCTTCTGCCAAGTCCATAGTTAGGGCACAAAGTTCTCAGTGAAGAAATCTTGCAGCTTTCTCCATCTTTTAGCAGCTCCTGGCAGCCAGGTGCCACCTGGAGGCTTAGATTTAGTCTCTCACCTAGATAACCTTGCCCCAGGACCCATAACAGTGACAAACATGAATAACTCTCAGAGGAGATTTCTCACAACAGCCTGTGCTCTCCTTTGACAACCTCCTTGCAGCTCTGCAACACCTGAAGCTCTTGACTTTGGAGCTATACAGTCACTCAAAACCAAACTCTAGGCTTTGACCAAGCCTTAGCCAAAGACCAGCATTGTGCCCTACATCAACAAGCTCTCTGAGTGTTGCTTTTGCAGTCTAAACCATCCTTTGGCACTCCTTTGTATTCTAACACCCCTTGGAGTTGTAGGCTTGCTCTCTCTAACCACCTTAATCCTGACCTTGGGCTTTCACAGAATGCTGGCTTGAGATACTCATCCATGGACCACAGGAACAAACTCTAACAGGAGAAGAGTAGTGTTTGTAAAAGACACAGTGTTTGTTTCCGTGAACAATATATTTAATTTAATATTACAGTGCAATAGATAATTTATACCTGTATCTTTTTAATCTAGAAAATTACCATGGAAGACTATTTTAGAGGGGTTTTTTTCAGAGTGACTTAAATTACAGGAGCTGCTTTGCCTTGGGGATGCTAATATTTCATACTCATATTAAAATATGGATAAGGTGAAATAGTATTTCATTGTTAAAACTGTGTTTAATTTAGATTAAATTTCATACTTGGTGGAAAATGTTAATTATTCTCTTTTTATGTGCTGTTACTTTACAGCATATTAATATACCAGAAGTACATCCCAAGCCGACCACTGAAAATTACATTTGTACAAATACAGAACTACATTAAAGAATTCACACCATGAAATAGACTTGGAAAGGAATCCATGTTATCCTTATTTTACTGATGTGGAAAGTAAGTAAAAATATTAAAATGAGAGATTTAAAAAACCCAACCAACCACAACAACAACAAAAACACACACAACCAAAATCACACATGTCTAAATAGGGCCTGAAGCAGATTTTAGATAAAGTTGCAGTTACTGCCCTGCAGTTCCCAGTCCACCTGGATATCTAAGCCACAAGCATTCTGATTCTGTTGTTGAAGATACTTGGCCTTAAAATATCTTTAACACCTAAAAATTCTTCTTTCAGACAGTCATGCAAAGAAAAGTAATACTTTTAAGAGTCCTGTGGTACTGGGTGATCATTGCATGTCTAAATCAAGGCACAAGAAGTAGAAACCTCTCTTGAAGAAAACAGCCTTCAAGCTCCCATCAGTTTATTCATGAGACACTACTCAAAGGACTGGTCTTTTACTTTATCCTATGGATAATGGCACAGAAATTAATCGCTGGCGTCTTCCACACATTGCAGTGCTATTCTTTTTTCAAATCTGTTCCAAGGCCTAATGTTAATAATGAAATTACTCTTTCAAAGCTGATTTAAAAACACAAATCCAAGGTTGAGAAATACAGGGTGTTCTGCAGAAGCTCTTGCATGTTTCCTTGTAAATATTGCCAGCAGAAAATGCCACAGATGTCTCAGTGTTACAAGCTTGAAAATATATTGTTGAAGAAGGAAAGTTCAGGTTAAAACTGTACACAGATTCAAAAGTCTTTTAGCAAAGTTAGAGATTTGAGACTATAAAAATATATTCTTGAGAAGGATTCCTTCTTTCCAAATATGTGTGGGAGAGAGTAGGCAAGTTCTTTGTAGCAGGCATCAAGGAAAACAAGGAGATGACAGTCTTCTGCTGTTCTCTTTCTCACTGTGAGGATACCTTTGTTAAAGAAAGTATTACTCCCTCAATTCTGATTCTTTTTTCTTCTTTTTTTAACACAAAGACTGACATATCTAATACAAAGGATATATTTCTCCAGATTAAATTATCAGTGCTCTGCCACTACCCTCTTCTTTGCTGATGTTTCTTTTGATGCCCTTGTGCTCAGGGTCAGAGCCATCTGGACACTCCAGCTCTTTGCTCAAATCTCAGTTCTGCTTGTGAGTTCTTCACAAGGCTTGGTTATTCTTCCATGAAATAGAAGAAACTCAGGACAGAGCCTGAGAGTTCTAAATGTTTGGGTTTTTAAATAATACTCGTAGGTTGAAACAAAGTATTTGCTTGTTTGAAAGAAAAATTAGAAATTGATAAAATGCACATTTCTGAATAAAACTAGACTCTCACCATAGTGAATTGTTTAGTTACAATCAAAATCTTCCCATGAAGTGAGGAACACGTTTCACTTAGACAGCTGTAAAATTTCCTGAAACCATGGTCCTCACAAAGAACGTGTTCCAACTGCTGACATCAGGGAACTGTCTTTAGGACTAAAACATTCCTGCTGATGAGCACGTATATAGCCTTTTCAGTCAGGAAGAGAGAAAACCAGCAGCTACTCAACTTTGTAAGGATCCCTACACTTAGCCATATCACTGATAAAATATCAGACCATGAGACAGGTCACACCTGTAACTGGGTGTTCCTCCTTAGTTTTATACTTTTCTAGGGGAGGGAGGTTGTGATGACACAATGAGCAAACGGGGCAGAGGAGTCAATAATGAATCTGCATATATAAAAGGGAAAGGGAGGCAGTGTTAGGAAAAGAAATTGGGATGAAGAAGCACTGATAGGCATGTGGTATTCAAAGTAATGGAAGATACACTTTGCTTAAGTGACTTCTTTTGGTTAGTTTAGGTGGTTGCTGAACATATTGACTCTTAAAAAATAGTATTTTTGTTGCCTACTTTTTGTAATTTACCATGCAGAGACTCAAATACTGAGCTCAAAGATGCTGGTTCAGCCTGAGGGTGAGGGAGTCAGGTGTGGAAATTTGAAGTATTACAATTCCCCCAACAATTTCATAGCTTTAGTTCATAGCTTTGGTCAAGGGCATGTTCGAAGCCTTGCAGGGATTGGTAATGGAGGTCACCAGAGATGCTTCAGCACCTAATCCTAAAACAATCCAATGAGAATGTTGGTGCCTATTATGTAATTTTATATATTGAAATGCTTTTTAGCATGGGAAGACATTACTTGTATATTAAGTGCTAGATTTACAAAATTTATCATCAGCCTTAACAGAAAAACTGAAAGGTTATTTAGTGAATATTACGAATTGGCTGTCTAAATATATTTTCCTCCCTGGTAAGTTGTACAAAAAATATGCTTCACCATGTTGTTTGTAAAACGCAAGAGCCAACATTCCAGAAGCTAGAGAAGTTCAGCAAAACAATTTTGGGGTAGGGAAATTTCAGAGGAAACCACAACTTAGCATTGAAAAAAGGAACCCTTTTTCTCTGTCTCTTTACCCACAAGAATAATCCTATTGAAAACTGTCAACAAAAAATTATTTGTTCTACAACAGTTTTTTATCAGAAAATGTATGCCTGATGAAACAGTTTTTTCTTCCTTGCTTCAATAGATTCTTAAAGAAAATTTTGAATGCCTACTTTTTTATAAGACAAAAAGTGTCAGTTTCCAGTTAGACAATTTTCTCATTCAAATTAGGACGATGGAGGAGAAGGGAGACTGTCTTGTGTGTGGATGACAAAGGAGAACAGAGAATAAATATAGATACAAAGATTTACAGTCATGTAAATCATCAAGAATTTAGATTCTTACATAAACTGGTAATATATGCTTTCTCTTGGCATAGATAATCATTAATTGTTATTATTCATGCAAGTTGAAAAGTCTACAATAGAGTTGGTATACAATGCCAGCTATGGGATTTTTTTCCACACTTGTCTCTGTTAGACAATGCATCACAGCTGTTAAGCCAATGTTGATCACACTATTATCAAAAATATATGAAAATGCTTTGAAATATATTACTTTGGAACTAAAATGGCACAGGAAATTGAAGGCTGCTTATGTGAAACAAGCAAATTGCACCAGGGCTTCTTCAAAAAATATATATTTAAGACATTATTCATATCTTCTGAGAAAGAAGACTGAGCAAACCAGGCAAGCTATTTAACCTCCAATACAATTGGATATACCATATATTTCAGACAGAAATACTAATTCTGATATGCTAATACTGATAAAACCAATTTCTATTACCATTTCCTCCACTGCCACTCAAAAAAACCCACAAAACACCCAAATCTGAGCTTCTATCTGCCTGTTCATCCTCACTGCACAGACTCCAGTAATGGAACTAACCCTCATGTCAGCATCAGGGTGAGGATTTTATGTCAAGAGTTCTTATTCCATCTCTTCAAATCAATTTACTGTTGGTTTCCTGTTATTCTATACATTATGCAAGAGAAATATAATGATACAACTGTTATTTTTCTGACTTCCTTCATTACACTGGTGCTATGGCATCTGCATTTTTGCCCAAGCATCATGAAAGTCGGAATTAAATTGCATATTACCAAAGAAGAAAGTTGTAAATAAACTTTAAAGCATGAAAAAAAATGATACTGCTTAACATCATCCATGAGAAGACCAGTTTCTCTGTCAGAAAGGATGCCTAATTGTCATCCCATTCTCAGAACTCCTATTTACCTAAAGGGCTGCTATCATACCCTTGCATGGTAAACACAACATTTCTATGAGACTGAAAAGCATAATATTGATTCCTGTAAAAATAAACAGGCAATTTACAAAAATATTAAATCAAGATTTGCAGAATTTCTGGATCAGAAGAGTTCTAGAGTTTCTGGATATGCCTAGGAAACACAGTTTTGTGTTTCTGCTTTGCTACACTTCTTTATTTGGTATTCTTTATTTAGCTGAGCCATTTGTGAAGCAGTGGTCTGCTTTATAGCAAGCTGGTCCGGAGAATGGACCAGCATCTAAATCCCCTAGACCACAGTCTCACTCTGAAGGACAATCCGACACCCATCCTACATGGTCAAAATCCTACTTACAGGTAAGTAACAAGATATTTAGAGCATCTGGGTACAGTGAACAAGACTTAATCAATTACAATTTAAATCTAAGCGGCTACGCAGTTACTGAGACTCCGAAACTGACAAAAATTTACAAATTAGTTTTTTCAAATAAATTTAAAAAATCAATCATCATACAGAGGACCTGACAGAAGCTATTTATGTTAGATTTTTTCTGCTTTGAAACAGATGTATAAACCATTCTGTTCATTACAAAGAAGTTCATCTTACTCTATTAAGTGTTAAGTGGATTGTTAAAATTTATGTCAAAATATGCAGTAGCGTTCTATCTTTGAAACACTAGCCAAATTTACTCTGATTTAAGCTAATGCACATGCCTGAAAATACACTGACTGCAAATAAGCGTAGTTCTTGGTTTAACACATTCCCTCTTCATTGATTACAGTTTTCATTGGCTTACTTTTTTCCCCTTTATTTTAATTATTGGTATTTGTTCGTTATTGCTGTAGATGTTGACTTCAAAGTCCTAGAAAGTAAAATTATTGGTTTACTACAGAATTCCCTCTGCCTATTATCCTAACAATGTTTGTTAACTTTTACTGATTAGTGAGGCAGTAATAACTTGGCCTGCTAAAATAGCATGGGGAACCTGGATTCTCCTATTCTCGTTTCTGAAGTGTTGCAGACCTCCTGTCATTTTTACTCATCTTGTGATCTATTTCATTAAATCTTAGCAAAGATTCATGTATCACCCCCACTCATGTTAGCAACGAACAAACAATTAAAAAAAAAAAAAATTAAAAAAAAAAAAAAACACCAAAAAAAAACCAAACAAAAAACCAAAATACAAACCCTGCAAATTCAATACAACACCTAGGACTAAATCTGCAATAAAACTTAGGCCAACAGTTGACCTTGATTATTGTGACCACCCTCACCTTGATCTTCCTCCCACCCAAATTCTCATGGCTTATTGAAGCTCCAGTCCCTGAACTATGTTGTAGGTGCACCCACACCTGCCCTTGTCCTGTGCTGTCCTGACTTGCTGACTGGTTTTCCTAGATGAGCCTCAAGGTTTTTGTTGTGTCTCCAGATCCATCTCCTATTGTTCCTAACTGGCACCCCTAGGTGGACACTGGATTTATTTATTTACCTCACCATGTCTGGTACTGTAAATATACCCAAAGAGTAACCCAGCTGTGTCCTCTGATATTTTGGGACTGCCCCTGCCTGTGTCATACTTGGCAACCCTCTGATATTGGGTATCTTTCAACCCAGCAAAACCTCGAGCTTCGAACTAGGAACTGAGCACTGAATGAGAGCATTTACACAAAACAGCATGCTCAGTTAGAACCCATCTCATGCAGACCACAGGGAATCATTAGGAAAAGAGACACATAAACCAGGTAGGTGTCCCTGTAGTTCAGGATTAGCTCAATTAGAGCTTATGCCATAAGAAGAGGCATACTGGAACAGATCCAAACCCATTATTTTGTCTCTTTCAGTGACGAATAATATATGTTCAGAAAAGCGTACAAAAAACCAGCATATATTCCTTGCATACACTTCTGGATGTATATAGATATAGGAACATCTGAGACAAGGTGCCATCAAATTTCTGCTTTTAATAGCCCCAAGTGGACATACTCTCTGTGACCTTTCGAATCCATTTAGACCTCTACAATACCCCACGGTAATGAGTGCCACTATAAAATTGCTCATTGTGTGGAAAAGTGCATCCTTAAACATGAACCTGCTGCATGGATGCTTTCTGCTTCTCACACTTAGCAGATCAGAAACTAAATCTCAAGTGAAACAAAAAGAAAACTCAAGACAAAGCAAATCAAGAGGAAAAAGAAGCAACAAGCACAGGTGACAATTCCCAGGCTGTGAAGTAGACAAACAGTATTACATGTGTCCTCCTGCACTTTTTATGATTGAGATAACCACGTTACGTGTTCCAGAAAACACACTGCATGCAGCTCCAGAGCCTAAATAAGCCAAAGCTCTGAGGAAGAGTAGGCCAAAGTGACTTTGTTTTTTTTTTTCTTTTCAGCAGGATCCAAGTGACAAGAGTTCAAATCTGGATGTGCTTTATTTGGGCGCGAGGTAAACACTCGAGCCAGTGAGGGTTCCTGGGTGAAGTCAGCATAAATGCAAGGCATGCCTTCCCACCGAGCACGCTTTTTTGTCAGAGCTGTAAAACAACAAACAGAGCCTCAAGAAATAACAAGAAATAAAATACTTGGTGTTCTAATCTATCGTGAATGTTTGTGTAGTAAATACATAGTTCAAGTGCCTGAACTATCCAGATTGATTTAATTTTTAAAAAAAATCTTGTGTGCAGACCATGGTCTGGGAGGGGGGAAGGTTTTATTATAATACATGGCACGTTGCTTCCCTGGCTGCACAGCAGAGCTTTAAAGACCTTGTTTTACTGGGAAGAACAGCCCACTTGCATTGCCCAGGCAGCAGAGCTCTCATCACAGAACAAACAGGAGCTCCTGTCCTTCACGCAGGGCTTTAGCATTTATTTCTTTAGATGTCTAATCACTAAGGTTACTGGAAAATGTTCACCCTGATGAAAAAATTTTCCCTGTTCAACCATTTTCACTTCAGTTCACAGCCAAGATGTGACAGGCTCTGATAGCTTTAAACAGCAGCTGGTGGCATTTCAGCAATTGCTGGCTGTGAGTCCATGCTCACCTATTGACACTTCCTTGCAGTTTTACTTTGAAGTGAGATAGACAGGTTAAAATTACTATCAAACAAAAATCAAACATTTTGCACTATTCTAATAATCAGGTTATTCAGTGAAGTCCTCACAAGGGTGCAAACAATATTCTTTTTTTAATCTAAGACATACCATTTCCCCCTCTAATCTGAAGAATAGTCTCCCCAATACTAAATGTCATTTCACACATGAGTAATGGATGTTACCAGCACATGTCCCAGGTTTAACTATTTTCCTTTTAGTCTGACAATGTACCTTTAAGTATTACCTACTTAGCCAGGAGACTCTTCCCACTAACACTAAAATATTTTAGTTAAATGCTTAAATAAAAAATACATTTGCCTCTATTTTCAGTACTCTTAAAAACTTAGCTATTTTTCCTTACAAATAGGAAAATACAGCCTTCATAATAACCCTGTGAATTGTTTACTCAGAATGCTGATGTTTTGTATGTTCTGCATTTGTATAGGCCAGATTCCTGCTTTAGTTCTGTGTTACAGTGGTGTTCAGTACAGTCGAGTCTGACATGAATCTGTTAAATTATTTCAAGTCTGCAAGGAATAATATCTTGGATTAGTGTTCAGCTGATATTTAACCTTAAAGGCTATGTTTATGAGACAACACTGGTATCATCCCCTCCAGTATATGCTGCTGTTTTTAGCAGCATAACAAAACAATACAAGATAAAATGACCAAAAAATTCTGCAGTTTTTATATCTGACTTCTCTTCCTCAGCTCTGATTTCACCCATGCAAGTCTACCATCAGCACTATTTTGTCCTTTAATAAGGCCAAACAGCACTCCATTTTTTATTACTGACTTGAAAAAAAAAAAAAAAAACAACTCCCCAACACATTGGTAATGTACTGGATATTATTATTTAACTGTTTGTGTCATGAAAAAAAAATCCATAAAAAATTGTAGCCCCTGGTTATACTAGTTTTCAAAAATTCTGCTTGTAATTTTTTTTCAGAAGCCAGCAACATTTTCTGATGAGAAAAGTAAAATATCTTAATGTATTTCATCACTGTAATCTCCAGATCAAAAGGTAGTCCATTCTGATTTTGTTTAGTACACTGTTAGATTAAAAGACAACATGTTGCCTTGAAATGCTAAAAGTTATACAATAAATCAAAGACCAAAATCACAATAATCATAATTCGGATCACCTGAAGATCAGAGTCATGAACTTCCTGACTAAAACCATGGGATACCTGCATAACCTTGTGTCATAGTTTAAGCACAGGTGGCAACTAAGTACCATGCAGCTGCTTGCTCACTCTCCCCATCCCTAGGTAGGATGGGGAGGAGAATTGGAAAAAAAAAGGTAAAACTTCTGGGTTGAGATAAGAACAGCCTAATAATTAAATACAGTAAAATATGCTACTACTCCTAATAATAATAATAATGGTAACAATAAAAATAATTGCAATGGGAAGAAGACAGAGAGAAAGACAGAGAAAGAGAGAGAGAGAGGATTAAAGCCCAAGAAAAACAAGTGATGCAAAATGCAGTTGCTCATGGCCTGCTGACAGATTCCTGAGCACCACCAGCCACCCTACAGCCAACTCCCCCCAGTTCAGATACTGGACATGATGTTCTGTGTTATGGAATATCCCTTTGGATAGTTCAGATCAGCTGTCCTGGCTGTGCTCCCTCCTGGCTTCTTGGACACCTGCTTGCCTGCAGAACATGGAAAACTGAAAAGTCCTTGACTTCAAGTAAGCACTACTTAGTAACAACCAAAACACTGGTGTTTGATCAACATTATTCTCATACTAAATCCAAAACACAGCACTGTACCAGCTACTAAGAAGAAAATTATTCCAGCTGAAATCAGGACACCTAGTTCAGTGCAATCCTATATCTATCCTTTCTCTGGTTCTGTCCTACCTTAATGGCTTTATTTATGTTGAGAATCCATTTACATGCAAAATTGAGCAACCTTATTACAAATAACTCTCCACTCAGCCTTATAATCCTTCTGAAAAATAGGCCTTCCATTTCAGCAGCCACTAGAAGATATCATTCTTTATTATTACCATAACCCAGGTGTGTCTGCAGTGCCACCAGGAAATATCCATCTGCATTCAGTTCAGGCACATACCTCCATACAGGCCTTTACTTGCAGCCCTTTAGACCCCCAATTGCTAATTCATTCTTGATCATTCCCAAAACATTTCCCAGAAAGTCTGAGCTATCAGAGGAACATGCTAACCCTGGCAGAAGTCTGCACCCAGAGAGCGCTAGAGAGTCCTGAATTTTAATGTTGATGTCTAACTGCAGTACCAGCAGGCACTCCAGAAAGCCTATGGAAGCTACAGGGTGCTGATTTCTTTGGCCGTCTCTGTCAGATTTACATATTAATGTAGTAATTAGTGAGATAAAATGTTTACACATGCTACTCACCTGGTAGCAATAAAGCTGCAGGGGCTCTTTTCCTGATGGACCTTGGAGAATCTCATGCTCAGGAGACACATATTTTGATGCTACAGGCCCTGGCTAGATTTCTACATGCAGGACCAGCACTCTGACCTGGAGCATTTTTCTAGTACTCCCAGATGACCTAACTGGATTCACACTTTGAGAGAACAAAGGATTTTTTTTCGTGTTACCACATGAAAATTTAAGGAACTTTCTCGAGTTGAAGAGCAGGCAAAGCTGCCATGGAGATACAGGCTTAGTCTCACTCAAGACAAGCACAGAAGCAAGGCCATTAATTCCTTATGTTTACTCATTATTTGGGCTAGTTGATGAATGTTAACTCTTAGAAGATCCTATAAAACCTACAAATCCAGCTAGCATGGAAATTATGGATAAATATTCCATACCTATATAGCACTACATTTACTACCACCACAGTAGATAATGTGGTTATGCCTTCATTTCTATTCCAAGTTAGGAAATCTGTGACTGGTTTCCAAAGGAAACCAGTCTTGTTTTATGCTAAAGGAAAGATTGTGGTCACTGTACAAGTCTTAACTACTATGGATACTAAAAACAACCAGAGAAGGTAACATTTCTGCTCAAACAGTGGCTGTGCAGACAAAAATCACAGAGAGAGAAGTACTTCAGTGGAAACCTAGTGAGGGTCCCTTTTCATCATTTAAATAATCCACAGAATAGTGCTGATCAGCTTTGATATGTGGTTTATCAATTTTGTTTCTCAGTTCATTATACTCTTTTGAAGCCTGAGAATAGCAATACAGTTTCACAAATGACAAAGTCAAAGAATAAATATTTTCAGAATAATCCATGTTTAACAAATTATTTTCAGTGGTGGTCATATCTTTATGTTTCATCAGCTAAGATCAACTAAGGTAGGCAAAGTAATACAGTCTCTGTTTCTATTATCCTGAGAATACCAATAATGTTTAAGCTGCAGCCCCTTAAATGATAGAATCATAGAATGGTTTGGGTTAGAAGGGACCTTAAAGATTGCCTATTTCCAACCCCCTTGCCCTGGGAAAGAACGCCTTCCACTAGATTAGGTTGGTCAAAGTCCCATCCAACCTGGCCTTGAACACTCCCAGGGACAGAACACCCACCGCTTCTCTGGGCAACCCCTACAGCTTCTGTAGCCCCCTTTAGGTACTGGAAGGTGCTATAAGGTCTCCCCAGAGCCTTCTCTTCTCCAAGCTGAACAATCCCAGCTGCCTCAGACCGTCTTCAGAAGAGAGGTGTTCCAGCCCTCTGATTAGGTAATTTTGAAGAGATATTTATCTGAAGTCAAATGTATCAAGCCCATTATCTCTACAAGGTTTCATTAAATAGAAGTGTTGAATTTTGGCAAACTTCAGTGAACACTTCAGCACAGCCTCCCTAGAAGCACAGCTGCTCTCCAGCCCTGTAGGCTGAGCTGCCCAGCTCTGGGGAGTCCCAGGCTCACAGTGTTGGCCGCCGTGTCAATCTCCCATTGCTGGTCACCTATGATTTGGTTTTTGAATCCATCAGCCTAACCAAACATCACTAAAATGACATCTCAGAAACTGACTGGAGTTCCACTAATTCTTCCTTTTCATATTTGTACTTTTTTTGTAAGAATGTATATGAAGTAACATTAAAAGTCTGGAGCTTTTCCTTTATGTTTTAGAAAAGATCAGAGTCCATCAAAAAAGAAATACATTTCCTCATGCTTTATTATATTACTCCAGGAGACAACCAATAAATTTTAATTAGTTCAGTATCACCTTGCAAGTATCTCTGAATTGCCAAAAAAAAAAAAAAAAAAAGATATTTGCAAAGTGTCTGAATAACGGAGGCTATTTATTAAGGAGTATGGGGCTTTGATGTAAATGCTGTTTTATCACCTCAAAAAGATGACACACATGTCTTCTGAATCTCTTAAATTTATAAAATAAGGTGATTAGAGATGCTTGGATTCCAGACTAGGGAGAGGCTGGAAACTGAAACACAGAGAAATAATCCACATTTTGCACTGACAGCTATTCATGCTTATTGTTATTTTCAGCTGGCAATAACTCTTGAAGAATCAGTGTGGGTTTCCCTTACAGGAATTGTGTTCAAATCATATGTGATCACACAAGGCCAAGGAAGAACAGATTTTCATGTCTTTTCTCAGGCATTGAACCCAAATAAGGGTTGACAAATCGTTTTGCTTGTGTTATTAATAAATCCACACTTGTGAGACAAAAAGAGAATAACACTAGGAACCTCACTATAAGGACACAAGTGAAATAGAAATGCAGAGGGAAAATAGAAATAAATTCTGTGCTGAAAGAATTTAGATATTCATTGGAAAGAGAAAACAAGAGATTTACTCTTGAGTGCTTGTCTAGCTCTCTGTTCCCCAGCACAGAGGAGCTTTTGCTGCCAAACTGGAAGGAGAGAAGCAGGAACCTGTGGGGCTCCCGAAAAGGCTGCAGGTGCTGGGCTTTATTTATACTGAGTAGCTCCAACAAGAAGAGAGTGTATGTTTGGACTGGTAAGTTTTCTTGGGGCTGAGGTTCATGCTGTGCCCTGGCTTCTGCTTAAACTCCTGTTTCTGTCCACTAGAACCTCCTGCACTTTTTCCAACGAGGTCTCTAAGACCTGGTTCCAGATAGGAAAATTCAGGCATAAACCTCTCTTGCATTTTCACCTGAAAATAATTAAAAGCTTAAGGGTAGTTTAATAAGAATGTGCATTTTTGTAGGCCCTCAGAGACAGTCTTAATTAATCTAATCTTTTGCAGGCACTTAGTTAAAGCAAATTGAGCAACAGCATCATCTTAGCTTGCAGTTCACACTAAGATTTTTCTATAGTTTCAGCAGATACGAAACTCAGCCCACAAACTTATCCTCACAGTCAGCACAATCTGTTTGCAAGAGTCTGGATTTGCTAAACTGTTTCCACTTCAGTTAAAAAAGAAATCAATTAAAATAAAAGACAACAACAACAACAAACAAAACAACTAAAACAGTGCTAAACTTAGGGTCTGTTCACAGAATGGAACAAAATGCTGTTTTCAAATATCCTGAATCTAGCTATTAATATTTTTATACATTTATACATATGACCACACTATTGCATAGAGCTGTTAGGAATCACCTCACAAGTAACAGAGCTGAAAGTAGCACAGTTCGTGCCTTGGAGCATTTCACCATATATAGCACCTTCCCAGTATGTTGTACCAAATGTTTAACTACAGCAAGTCATCATATGCTACAACCACAGCACGCCATGAAATGTTCAGGGCACTGCCGTATTTCAGACCCACTCACACTTTCTAAACGCAACTCTCAGAGGGCCTTGGAAGCGGGTGGTACCATGTCGTCTAAATAAGTGTTGAAAGCAAACAAAAACCTTTTCACAATCTTTAATCAGCTGCTAGGGGTGTATGGGGAGAAAATTTGATCTTGGTCCTAAATCAGTTTAACCATAAACATATAAGAAAAACCTAACGTGGTGCCACAAGAGAGTGGGAATATCTTTTCCTGTTTTATCTATGGTGAGTCTGCAATAGTTCACAAAAGTGACCTGAATATTGGATCAAGTGGAGAATGTTCTTCCTGCTCAACCATTCTCACCTTAACTCCAAACAGGACCAGCTCTAAACAGAGGATTAGTACAATAAAAATAGAGTGAAAGCAAAGTAACCTAGTGTCCTTCCAGCGAGGAAAGCTAGTTCTTTTGGATACCGTAACTACATGGGCACTGCTGTTGTTGCTACTTATAGAAAAAAGTATCAACCAAACCTAGCTTTGGGATTATCTATAAGTAACCTACCAAGCAGGCTTTTTGCATGACTTTTTTAAACCCTCCTAAGGCTTCTACATAATAAATGCTCATGCAGAAAGTAGTATTAGGGTGATTAACATATGAAAAACCCTTCCAGGTCAAATGTAAGATCAAAGAGCTCACCTTTTTTTATATATTTATTACATTAACAAGTATCCAGGGACTTATTTCCTGGCTGATACAACATATATTTTGCATGTTGCAGAGTTTAGCACATGTTAAACTGTAAATTCCCATTTCTAAAGAAATAGGAACAATGAAAAGTAGAGCTTTACTCCCAGAACCACCTGGGAGATTCCTTGTTTTTGCAAGCTTATATCTTTCAGCACCCAGACTCCTGTATGCGTGCATGCATCTCCCAAGATATAACTTGTTTCATGAAGGAAAAAAAAAAAAAAAAAAAGAAAGAAAATAAGAAAAAATTCCAAACTTTCTGCTGTCTTTAGTAGCCTTATTTTGCATCTGTGCATTGTAGAAGCCACAGCCATGGATCATAAGTCACACTGTACTGAGCACTGCACAAATGGAATGAAAAATCTCACCTCTACCTCAAATAATTTATAATTCAACCCCATAGGGCAAATTTTAGTGAATGCTAAAGTGAATGCTAGCCAAAGCCATAAGCCATAAGCAACTGCAAACATATTCAGTTCCAAATCTTCTTACGTTTTCACTCATTTCTCATTTGAGGAGAAAAACACTCCTGTTGCCATCACTAAGAACCCTTAACTAAATGAGGAGAGTTAATTTACCTTCCCTCAGATTCCACACAGCTTGTGAACAAAATTGGGGCCATTTGTCTTTCTTGTCTCTAATGTCTGCCTGCTTTTCAAGGCTCTTCATCTCTTTCCTGTCTGAAGGAACTCTGTCAGCCTGTCTGAGGGAACTCTTCTTTAAGTACTAGAAACTGGTTTAACTAATTTACACAGAAAATAAGATGTTTATGTGCACCAAATCATAATTGGAATTGCTTATATAAAGGAGGGAAGATAGAAAACGCTCCAATTGACTAGAAATAACTTGGAGTTGAAGCGAATGATGGAGGAGAAAGGACTGTTTATGGAATATATGAAAAAAAGGGAGACAAAATGTGGTCAACAAAAAGTCAAGACTTGCTAGAAAACAGTGGTGTAAATATGCCTGTGTGCAGCATCTGAAGAGAAAACAAAGAGCTGTAGAGCAGGGGTGCTAATGAAGCCAGGTTTCCTATTGATTTCTGTCTCCTGCTTGCTATGTTAGGTACAAGTTCTGACTGAAGCTTTTGCTGCTGGGTGGGGATTTTGTGAGGCCTCTCTTGTCTGGACACCCTAATGAAGCATGAGCTCCAGCTGCCTAGGCAGCAAGAGGATCACAGTTGTTCTGCACCTTTATCTGCCCACCAGTTTTCACGGGCCTTAAAGAAACCTCACTATTAAATTGTATTGAAAGTAACTGATGGATACAAAAAGCTTCTAGGAAAGGAATGGATGCACAAACAAATGTATGAATCCTGCACAGCATGGTTAAGCCATGGATAAGCCTTCTATTTCTTCAGAGGGGAAAAGATGGGGGGGAAAAAACCAAAAAACAAAACAAAAAAAACCCCTGTGATTGGTAGAATAAAAATAACACAACATCAAATGAATTAGGTCATCCACATCATATCAAGTGAAAAGGAACCCAGTAATTTTTAAAATACACAGACATCCTCTGCTGTTTTATGTCCTCTCTTGATACCCATTTGCCTCTGCTCTTGGTTACACTAAGGTGGACTTCAGTGCATGATTCCCAAAGGCCATGTGACAATTTGCATCTGGAGTTAATACAGGCTATCAAGCAAAAGCATTTGCTAGGTAGGTTATTTGAACTAAGCATTTTAACACAGGTAAGAATTTTGTCTTCTTTAAAAGATGGCATGGTAAATCAATCAGTGCAAAACATTATTACATTAAAACAGCAGAAGGTATATTTAGAGTGCTATCTGGTCTCTATTAGAAAGTTTAAATTGTCATATATAGTACATTATTAAAAGGACATACATGCAAAGAAGAGTCCTACTACTAATATGCTGAATTAAACAACTTTATGAACTTTCATTAGTCCTATAGCAGCACGCAGCACTGTTTCACCAGCAGAAGTCACCCCTCAGCCCTATTTTTCTGTCCCTGCCTGCTGCTCCACTGCTTGCTCCAACCATGGTAGAAATCACAGTGACAAGAAACTTCCACACACCCCAAAGTTTTATTTTAAAGGTACTGCTTTCTTTGTAAATTCTCCTTTGCAATCTCATAAATCTTGCTCCTTGCACTGCTACTAATATCTGTTTAGCCTGGGAAAGATGTTCTGGATTTCCTGGGCTCCAAGGGAAGGCAGGAGTAAGTCAGCTGCCAAACTCCTGCAGGGATAAAAATGTTTATTTCAACATCGTGCTGGTGCTGCAGATACTGGGATGAACTAACGTGCACTTTTTCTGTCCTGTCCCACCTAAAATAACAAAGGACAGGCAACAGCTGGGAGCTGCCCCCAAGATATGCCCTGACAAGACTGCAAGCACTGCAATACAAGGTGGGTGAGCAGCAACTCATCCAGTGTTAGAGAGCCTGGGCACAGATGCTGCCAGCATGCAGGAATCCACCATCTCTTCGAATATTAACTGAAATCAGAAACATCCACACACAGAAATTCCTGAGTCAAGATAATGGCATTCAAATAACTCCTCAGGTTTTGTTTGGTTTGGGGTTTATTTTGGGGATTTTATTTTTTCTTTTCTTTTTTAAAGGCCTTTGATGTAACACCTCAGCTTCTCTCCACTCTATACCACCTTGAAGTGCTGTCATCTCCCCTTTCCAAAATGACAGCTGAAGAGGAGCACAGAAGGAACTCTCTTCTGAAGAACCAGTTTCTTCTCTGGTGTTTACAGATTGTTACTGAAACTTTCTCAAAGACATGCTAGCATCAGAACATGCAGGCAGACATTCTAGCAATACAGCTGACGCATTTGAAGCACAAAAAGAATTATGCGGAAAATGCAGAATCATTCTTACGAGCAGGTCCACGCATACAGAAGATTGTTTGTTTTTTTTTTTTTTCAAATTAAATTAATTGTACAGTAATAATGTAACATAAATATATGAAATATAGTGCCTCACCACCCAATATTTGTAGCAAATTACCTGTCTGCTGTGCTTGGATTTAAGGATAAGAATTTAGATACTTTGTAGCTGGGATAGGAGGAGTAGCTTTGAACTGATTCCCTGCACTAAACAACAGCACTGTGTCTGCTTGCAGTGTTCTGGGTCTCTCCTCTGGCACAGAATTAGCAGCATTTCTGAGAAGATATTCCAGCTTCAAACTTTGTACACTCATTCCTGTGAAGAGCTGCCTTGTCACCTCATTTACTCTCAGTTGTAAGCAAGTTGGCAGCATAAAGCACATAGACGATTTTGAGCAGTTATGTTCTCTGATATCTGGCTCCTTTCCCAAGTCATGCATCAGTCACAATATTGTATATAAGCTTACAGTGAATTTTTTTTTTTTTTCAAAACCTGCTCAATTCAGTCTATGCAAGATCAAAATCAGGAGAAGGAAGACATCTAGCTTTTTTTGTTTTCAATTTGAGAAAGTGCTACCTGACAGACAGCTCATTTACACTGCTGCCCATTGGCAAATTGTTATTACACTACTTAGACAAAATTGTCTTTTTGGCAGCTGTTCATCAGTGGTAACTGCATTACAAATATAATAATTTGGTTTAGAACTTCTTATTTTATTTTTGTAGGAATTAAGGAACAAAATTGGTTCAAAATGAATCAGAGTATGGATACCTAATTAGCAGTAACTGAAGTTCAACAGATTACCCAGTACTTCCAGTACAACCAGTACTTGTCAGATAAGCTACAGTAACCAACAATCTGGGCCCTCCTGGTATCATACGTCCTCGCAGCTCACAACTACCAAGGTACCATGCAAGGGAGCTTCATCACCTGTCTTCTTTAATGTCCTTTTCTCATCCCTGCAGCTAGGAAGCAGGACCTAACACAGCCACAGAGCTACCAGCTGTCTGGACTGAGGAGAAAAGACAGGGGTGAGAGCCCTCTGACTGTCCCCTCTGCTTTGTCAGCCACAGATCATCAGTGGAAACTGCCTTCAGCAGACTGGGGCTGCTGTGCCATGGGGGGATTCAGGAGCAGGTCTTATCTCCTGCCCTTTCCACCTTCTTCCTCTGGCTGTGCCACTCCCAGCCCCTCAGGAGGTCTTGGTTTACAGCTGTGATCACTAAAAGGTGCTGCCAGGCATTGAACAGGCTCCTGACTTCTGTTCTTCCACCCTTCTCAAACATAGAGCAGGATGGATTCATTCAGATTTTACCTTTGAGACATGGAAATGTAGCAACTAAAGAAAACCTCACCTTACCCAAAATAATGGCCAAACAAAACCTCACTTCACCATTTACATAGAGACCTCATGTTACTGTCATTGTTTCAGGAACTCACAGTACTAAGAGCTAGATTTTCTGCTGGTCATTTCCTGTATGTCTCTCAGAAACTCTTTTTTCCCACTTTTCATCAGAAATTCTCAGTAATCAGTTGGGAGAAACTTCTTCGGTAGGTTTCTTATTAAATTATTTTTTCTTATATTTTTTTCTTCTTTGGAGCTGCTCACCTTGGTGACTAAGTGCTAGTTTTGGTTACACCTCATTTAAATTTCCACCAAGTTGTTTTGGCACTTGTTTGGGCAAAGGAAAAGTTTACCCACTAGCATTTTCGGTTTTCTAGACTAGCACAAGCTGTATCTAACCACTTTGAACTTCTGCTTCCTGACTCCAGGGCTCAAATTGGTATCAAATGAGAGTAAATTTTAGCATGGAGAAGGTAGAAGCTGACAGAGGTGGTACCTTTATGTTAGACTTTAAGTTAAACAGAGTTGCAGAGCCAAAAGGGACTATTTGTTAAAGTATGGTAAATTTTTGCTTAGAGGATGATTGATAGCTAAAAATATTGTTTCATCGTACTGTTTCTAAATCTAAGACATCTCAAAGGGGGAATTATTAATGACATCTCTTGTGGTTCATTATTTCTGTGAGGAAAAAAATTGCTTTGTAATTTAAAGATGAGAAGATTCTGCACATATAAGCAATAGAGTAAGCATGTTTAAAATTATCAATCTTACACACCTTTGTGTATAAGATTGCAGCACAGTTGTGCATTGCAGCACAGTTTCAGCTGTGTCCCTATCATGAAGTTGGACCTTTCTTAAAAACAAACCCAATGTATTGTGTATATACAACGTGTGCTTCTTGCATAGATTCTGGATATAGAAATATGGGATAATATAGGGACCTCTGTAAATTAACTGGTCTAACCCCTGCTCACCAGGGCTAAACCCAGAGTTTGATCTCCAGATTCTGAGAGTCTCCCTGCCCTGCTGCCTAACGTGGTGTCATTGGTGAGCTTGTAAAAGTATCTGTCCCAGCATCCAGGAAAAAAGACAATACACATTACTGCCACCTCTGTTGAAACTGAAAAAGTATTGCTCGTATCCAGTCAAGAGCTGCCTTTTAACTTTTGAAAGCCATTACTTTTACAGCCCAGCAGTCCTGCCTGTTTTAAAATCACCCATCCGGTCTGTACATCTCCAATCTGACTACATGGTACTGTGGGAGCCCATGTTGAAGGGAAAGCTTGCCCAGTGCTCCCCCTCATCCACTGAAACAGACACTTCATCATAGAAGACGAGGTTTTACAAGCGACATTTCTTCTTCGCAAATCCACACAGGCTGTTCCCAGTCTCTTTCCCTTCAAAGAAATAATTTCTGGGAGGGTTTGCTCTGTGATCTTCCCAGCGACTGACCAGCTGGTAGTTCCCTTGCTTCTCCTTCTTCTTTTTTTCTGATCATGGTTGTCCTTTTTCAGTGGTGGGGAACTTTCCCTGACTGCTACAACCTTTCTAGGACAATGGCAGTGGCCTCACAATGACACTGGCCCATTTCTCAAGGCACCCTACTTATGCATCGTGTCTGGCCCCATGGCACTGAGCATGGCCTCTGCCTCAGTGCTCCCTGACTGACTTTCCTCTCCTACATCACTCACCCAACACTGCCCCCAGGCAAAGGAACCAGAAAGAAGAGGGTACAGACAAAAGCAGAGGAGGCAGCCTTTTTGTCCCCAGGGCTCCCCTGTGGTTCAGCAGCAGGGCAGTTTCATGTGCGAAATGACCTCATATATAAGCTCAATATCAGCACAAAATCTTATGGTGTTGGGCATCCTCCAGCTGACTTCTGCCAACTGGCTGTAGCAGATTACTCCCTAAATCACAGGGCACCATAAAACACAGGCAACACAAACCCCCGACTCTGCCAGTGCTGCCCAAAAAACCCAAACAGCTATAATGAAAAATGGGCTTGAACAGTAGTTTGACATAATACTTTACTTGTAGTGGAAGGAAGGAAGATATTTTTTCATTTTAATGTAATTTCTTCATAATTTGGGATGCATATTTTTAAAGGAAGTCTTAAGATGTATGGGACTAAAGAAAACTAAAATCACAGATTGCATAGAGGTCATAATCTATCTGAAACTGAAGTCATAGAGCATGGCATGATTGTATTGCTTATTTTTAATACTTATTTTTATTACTTATTTATGCCTATTCCAGACTTTCATCTCAGTGGAGATGAAAAAACACAACATTTTCAAAAGATATTAGTACTTTGAATGTAAAAATATCTTTTTCTTGGAGACGCTTATGAATTTAAACTCTAAAGATGAAAATTACAAAAATCACTCTGAACAGCTAATCTGAAACCGAACTCTACTCCTTTATATCTAGTTTATACTAGCATGCTTAATAATATGCACAAATTCTGCATAATTATTTTATAAGTTCATTAAAAATAAATAGACAAAATAAATGTATAACTGAAGATTTAAATAATTTGCCTTAGAGAGATCTAGAGAGGCTTAGCAGCGGTCTGCTGCTAAACGGGGGATATCAAGAAGACAGGACTCCTCTTAGTGGCACAAAGAGAAAGAATGAGAGGCAATTTTTGAACACTGAAGCAAGGAAAATTCCAGATGGACATAAGAAAAAAGTTTTGGTTAAGCCCTGAAATAAAATGCCCATAGAAATGAGAATGCTCATCCCTGCAGATATTCAAAACTCAGCGAGGCAAAGTGTGCATACATATATAGTACATTAACTATAAGTTTAAACTTTATTGTAGATTTTTGAGGAGCATTTTATGGACAGTATTTTTCTCTGCTTTATCTTGCCCTTAGCTTTGAGGCACTGCATTTCTTGAACCTGGACCTGCATAAGCTTTCAAGGGGTACCATGAGTTATTATGTGCATCATTACACACAAACAGAATTTCACTGTGCTACCTGGGGAGAGAGAAGTATGCATTTGGAAACCAAACAAATAAAATGCTGGGATTTTCAAGGAAATTGTTGATAACAAGATTCATGAAGAACCTGTATTTCTGACTCCCTTTCAGGGTGGTATTATCTTTCTGCTCTGATGGAAAACCTTCTTACTATCTCGACAGTCCACAGGAGTGAGACATAATGAAAACATTTATATCACTGTTATGCTTAGAAGTCTGAATTGTAAATGCTGACAGGATTGATCCTCATTTACACTTGGATCCCGTTTTTACTGCACTTATGATGGAAAGACAATCAAGCATTAGGAGTTGGAATTGATACATTTTTAATACACACTGGTACAGAAGGCCAGAAAAGGCCAACTGAGGTATTCAGAACATCCCTTCCCTCTGATATAAATCACAGTACCTCTGCCAGGATTAATCAGGCTTTGGCCCTCTAAACAGGAAATAACAGGTAGCCTAAGGCTCAGAAAAGGGGATAATTCCTCCTTTTATTGAGATTGCTACTTAGTAGGTAGTTGGAATTGTATTGCTCTTCTTTTGTTTTCAATTTGGAATAGCTAAGCTGAAGAGACACCACTCATTCATGTTCCACACTTCAGGGTTCTCCCAGCAATCAGGAGGATTGAAATTTGGAAGCAGCATGTTTACGGACACGGCTATAGGTCCTGGATTTATTGCATTAGAACTCTCACATACTTCATGTCCTGTTACCTCTTGTTCTGTTATTACAGCTATTTTCAGGTTGCAGGGGGAGGTTTTGCTGTATTTTAATTACGGTTATTCTGCTTCCTTCAAATAAATTATCATTATGCCTCAAAGTTCCTTCTAAACTTGGTCAGCCTCTCATGTATCATTTTCTGTGAGATACATCAACAATGCAAATTGCTGCTGACAACTTATGGACACACTTGCTTCTAAAGATTTTACTCCTTTTTGTTTTAAACCCATGAGAAAGAGGTCTAATTAATCACTCTGGACAGAGAAGTGCGTTTTTTTTTCCCAGGAAAGAATTAAAGAGCAAGTGAAATATACTTTTCACCTTGTGCCTCAGCCCTGTCTGGTTCAGTCTTCTCTGAGTTTAATTTCATTCAGCCTCCCTGATAAGAGAACTGTTAAAACATTTAATTTATTTGTGATAGGTATGTTCACTCACTACAAACTCATTAAATATCAGCTTGTTTCTTATGTACCTGTACAGTAGGGAGTCCCAAAACTATTCTCAATTACACATCTGTAAATACAGAGCAAATGCTTAAATAAATAGAAATACTTCCTGCATACCATCTCTAACAAGTCTGGTACTGGATACATTAATTTAATCAATATATGGAATTTAAGAGCAATAATCCACAAATTCCAAAAAATATCAAAGTCTTAAGGCCTACCTGGGGTAAAAGTGACCTCCAATTCAGAAATATTACTTTATTAGTAGTAACATCACATTTTTGCCCAAACTGCTTCTGCTCTGACCTGTTTCCTTAGTTTTGTCTCAGGGTGCTTTAGATTTTCTTTTAAGGATTACAAAAGCAACATCATTTTCTTTTAGTTTCATCCAAATTTCAAGAATTTCACTATGATGATGTTTTTATTTTCCCACATTTTTAATGGAAGGAGGATTTTTCCTGAAGACAGATATTTTATTTTACCCACATTTACCACCAGATTCACCAGGGCTTTCTGGTGGACATGTAAATACAGAACTGATCTAAAATCACACTCAAGATACAACCTCTGCTCTGTATTTGCTTGGCCTTGAACTGTTTGCAGTGCTGAATGTCTGAGTGTGCTGGAGATAAGCAGGAGGGAGCCTTTTGCCTATAACCAGTGAGCTGAGCTTCTTACTGTTTATGTCAGCTGGACATCTTTTCCCAGTTCCCAGCAGACATTTACCCACACAACAGCATCGCTAAGTTTACATTCTTTGCACTCTTTTCCCAAAGCAGGCCTTTGTCCTGAATTCATCAGGTGTCACTGGGAGCTGTAATGATGCCCTGAAGCTGGATAATATTTGTTAAATTTTTAGTACCAACTTCAAGATCTGAATACTGATGTTTTCTGAGTTAAACTTCCCAACTTTTTCAACACAGTGTGTAGCTGAGATGAAGGCAGAGGACACATTTTGCCACACAAGGCAGCAGAATAGCACTGAGTCCTCCCATGAAGGCTGAAATCAAGCCACAGAAATATTCTTGAAAAACCATATGAATTATCAGAAGATGAACATTTGCCACGAAAATACAGAGGAAGATGGTGAGAGATATTTATAATATTATAGCCTCAACTTCAAGCCCTAAAGTTTGATTTTAAGCCATTCACACTGAAATGTAAGCAATGCAAAACCTTACTCACAAGATATGGAGGTTTACTACCTTCTACTAGTGACTGAGTAATCAGCTTTTCACTTGCATAATACTGGGAAAACTAGTATTTCACCCAGGCTTTCAGTCTCCGTTACAAAAATTGCAAATGAACTCCACTGCAGTGCTTACCCCACAAGCCCCTTTTTATTTTCCCCATACAATACCTGGGAACATACACAAATGTAGTCCTGCTTCAAGGAACCTTCTTTTACTTAAGGAAAAGGCATATTCAACATTTTCCTGAAACAGGCATCCTCTGTGAATTTTGTCTACAGATTATTGATCCTCCAGATATCCTTTACAGGCTCCAGATTTTCCAGCTTTAAACCTCTAGGGATGTAAGCCAGATGAGATCTTCAGACTGCCTTGCAATACCATTTTAAAATAACTTAATGGTTTCTACTTATGATATGAAAGTCAGGCTGCTTTCTGCAAATTATCACAAGGTTTTGGCTCATAAAAGTCATATAAAATCCAAAGAAGCCACTTTCACCTCTGATATCTGTAGGGATAGATGCAATTACACACGAATTTGTAACGGAAAGCTAGAACTTGTTTTGTTCAGAAAACTGCAAAATGCCTTTTCAAACAGGTCAGATGGGTTTTTTGTCTCCTTCTGCATTTCAGAGAAAGTTGCAGGGAGAAGCTGTGAGCAGCTCTCTCTCTCTGTGGTATGCAGAAAGATAACCTGTTTGCAGACATGTACAAGGCATCCAGGGCTGGGAAGGAGAGAGAGAAGACACAAGAAGCCTTGGAGAAGGTGGGGCATTGCCTTTTGTCTCTGAAAGGTCCAATGTGCTGTATCAGAAAAAAGTGATCCTTGGATCTGAAATAAACCTTTTTTAATCCTTCCACTGCCTTGGCATTCTTGGGAAGAATACCTGTGTATATTTACCTTAAAATACCCTTCCAACAGAAATACACTTGTTCCTGTTGTTGAGTAACATGATTTTGGAAACTACAGAGTATAGGCTTTTATTAGAGTTTTCTGTTCAGAAGTTATTAATGAAACACACTTCGTTACAGGGGTTCACACAGTCTGGTGGATGAATCACTATGACTGACTGCAGAAACTGCAATAGCCTCACAAAGGTGAGAATTTTGCTTGATACACTTAGGAACTCTTTTATGGCCTGTCTATCAATGCTAGTTGCTACTAGAAAATACTGATTTCTGTTCTAGTAACTCCTTCCTTAAACTCAGAGAAGCTGGTCAAAACATTAATGGGGGGGGGTAAGAATTCATATATATAAATATTTAAACTCCATGTGATTACACTGTTCTAATGTATGTGAAAATAGAAATTCTGCTGCCAACACAGAGCAAAGAGTTCATTATTTCAGATATCTCTATGGAAAAGGTCTGATGTGGAGATGGGGGTCTTATCTCTGTTGACAACCCCCTTTATATTTGAAGATTAGCACCGATTCTGTTCTTGGGAGACCCTTGACACAACAGTCTACATATGAAAACACGTAACAGTTAAACAGCTAAACCCAAGTAGTACTCAGGCTTTGTTAAAGCAGAAAGGAGGATTGTGGTGTTGTTCATGGTAACAATACATACTCAGTATCTCTAGAACACAAGGGACTGCAAGGTGTCATCTAGGGACACTGTTCCTATTCTAGGACATTTATTGGAAAAGTTACAAATGGCCACCTTGTCTCAGAAAGACACATGCTTTAATCCATCAGTGAATGATTAAGATGCGTGAGCATAGGTCATGTTTTTAATAAGTGTATTGCATGCTATCCTGGGCCACAGGACTCATCCAACAATTGTTATGATTTACATTTCATTAATTGTAAATAATCATTAACATGATTGTGGCCAAGAATAAAGTGATATATATTTTGGTGCAAAGAGAGTAGTTAAGAAAATGAGAATTGTGCTAGAACTTACATGAAAAATTAGAGGTTGAAAAGTAATTGAGTTTACTATTTTAGCACTGATATATCTATACCATAATTTTTATCAGCTGAAATGTTGTCCGCTGGGTACTCCTAGAGAGGTGTTGAGCAGCCTTTAATTAGAAGATTCGATATTTATTTCCACAAAGACTAGACAAAGCATGGTTTATCACAGTTGTATTTGCTATTCCTTAACAGAGTTAGACCCAGGTTTCTTAGGTGTTTTGAAAAGGTGTCTGCGATGTCATGACTACAAAGATCTATGATCATACAAACATAAAAACACAACAATTCCAAAGAAAGAATACCCAGGGACGAGGTGGATTTTAATTCCAGCAAAACCTGAGTAAGTTCTGTCTCATAAGACTTGATGAGATCATTAAGTTAGGAAAAAAGTGACAAAAAGGGTTCTGAACTCCTGCGAATATACTTCACTGCTCTTATATCCTATGAGGGTTTAATTCTGCTCTGAAGATGTTCAATTACATTAAAACTGGGTGTACTCCTTTCCCAGAAATGCAAAATTACTCGAACACTTATGAGTTTTTCTCACTCTTTATAAAGAGCATAGAGAGACAGTAATAAACACTGGATAGCCAAAACCAGAAAGACCAACTTGCCAACAGGAATGTAATTGTCCTGATGTTTCTAAGTCAAACCCACCTGGCACTTCTGCTATTTCCATACCAGGTGTTCAGGATGTCTGTGCTGGATTCATAAGGGCAGCCAACTACAAAATGGGAAAAAAACATCTGTTTATGAGCTCTCAATGTCCAGGTGCAAGGCTTAAAATGAAATACTCCCACGTTCTTCTGCTTTATCACTGAGGAGGTTGATTATGGTCGACAAGTCCCTTCCTGTTTGGAAAATTTCTGATAAAGATTCATATCCTGGACCCATCAAGCTAAAGACCAGAGTGTCATGGATTAAATTTCCTCCTAGTAAGGCAAGTGTTGATAAAACACATTTCCCACTGAGTACTCTCACGAGCAATAACAGCACTTTTAGACCGTGAAGGTATTGAGGTGAGCAGGCAGTTCAGTGAACCTGATGGGATGCAGTAAAAAAGTCTCCCTGGGGTCCTCTTGGAGATTTTCACATGCAAACATGGAAGACTGAGTCCTACAGGCTCTCACAGCCTGTAGACCTACACTGATACATCTACATTTCGAACCTGTAGTATTTGTCACAACTATGAGAGTACAGAATTGGTATTCCCATAATCAGGCCTACCCTATATTCTAACATAACAGAAAATTTTAGGCCAAAAATGAACAAAACGTTTGAAAGCCATTAATTTAAGCAAATTAAGCCTCAATGAACATCTAGTATTAAGCGATTATATTCTCTGCTGTGTCAATGTGTTTTGAGATATCGATATATTCATTCTTTTGCTGTTTTTTTCAGGATTAATACAGGACTAAATAACATGGTTTTCAGTAAGATAAAACTTCCTTCCTATTTATATACAGAACTACTTTCAAAGGCTTTTGTTAAAGCCTTCAAAATGCTCAAGGTCTGGCACGTGTCAAAAATATGTCCCCACCTTATACCTAATCAAAATTTCAGCCTGTTTAGCTAGAGAGGGTGGTGTCTTGTTAGAAATCCACCTTCCTTTTCTCTTTGGCCTCAGAGAGAGCTAGCAAGTACATTTTTTTTATTATTTTTTTTTTATCCTTGCCTAAAGACAAAAAGTTCAAGAACTGTAAAAAGAGATTTTTGTCGTGGAAAGATTCTTAGCTCAGGAGTTAGCAGGGCTCATTGAGAGAGCTTTTAACTGGATTTGAAGGGGGTCAGGGACATAACCACACTTGACAGAGATAAGGTGTGCCAAGGGGGAGAACTACAGCAACCACCCAAGTGGCAAAAGGAAGCTTAAAAGGCGACTCCTCCAGCAAGTACAGGCACTGAAAGATGCAACAAGAGAGGACTGTGGGGAATCCCTTTGCACCCCCACTGGGATATTGACACATGAAGTACTTCTGTAAAGTTCCAATACAGCAACGGATACAGCATGTGGAACAAACAGGAGGAACTAGAGATCTGTGGCAGTCACAGGGCTTTGATCTCACTGAGATTATGGAGGTGCAGTGGGATAGCTCACACGGCTGGGATGCTGTCACAACAAACTACATGCTGTTGAGGAGAGACAGAGCAGGAAGGTGCAGTAGTGGAGTTGCCCTCTGTGTGAGGCAACCCTTGGAATGTATCAAGCTCTGTCTTAGGGTGGAGAACAAGCAAATCAAGAGCTTACTGCTTAGGATAAAAGGGCTGATATTGTCATGGATGTGTGCTACAGGCCACCTAATCAGGGGGAGGAAGTGGATGAGGCTCTCTACAGTCAGTTTGAAGCAGCCTCAAAAGTCACAGACACTAGTTCTTCCGGGGAATTTCAGCTACCCTGACATCTGCTGGAGAAATAACACAGCAAAGCACAAACAGTCCAGGAGGTTCATGGAAAGCACTGATGATAATTTCCTGTCACAGGTAGTGGAGGATCACACAAGAATGGTGTGCTTCTCGACTTCATGCTAACAAACAGGGAAGGCTGTACTGGAGATGTAAAGATTGGGGGCAGCCTTGGCTGTAGTGACCATGAGATTGTAGAGTTCAGTGTTGGGTGAGGAGGAAGTAGGGTGACAAGTAAGATCATAACCATGGACTTCAGGAGAGCTAACTTTAGCCTCCTTTGGGATCTTCTTGGAAGAACTCCATGGGAAAACAACCTTCACGGGAGAGGGGTCCAAGAGAGTTGGTTGATATTCCAGGATGACTTCCTCCAGGCTTAAGACCAATGCATCCTGATGAGCAAGAAATCGGTCAAAGCAGGTAAGAGACATGCATGGATGAATAAAGAACTCCTGTCATTATTCAAGTGTAAGCAGGCAATACACGGGAGATAGAAGTAGGGTCAGGCCACTTAGAATGAACATCGAGATGTTATCAGAGTAAGCAGAGGTGAGACAAGGAAGGCCAAAGTCCATTTGAAATTAAATCTGTCCAAGGATGTCAAGGAAAACAAGAAGGAATTCTTCAAATACTCTGATAACTAAAGGAGATCAAAGTATAATGTGGGCCCATTGCTAAATGGAGGGAGGACCCTGGTAGCAGAGGATACAGAGAAGGCAGAGTTACTGAACACCTTTGCACCTGCCTTCACTGACAAGATCAGGCCTCAGGAATCTCTAACCAATGAGACCAGAGCAAAGGAAAGCTTTCCCTTGATCAAGGAGAATAGGGTTGAGGAACACCTAGGTAAAGATGATATCCACAAGTCCATGGGCCCTGATAGCATCCATGAGTGTTGGAAGAGATGATGGACACTATAGTTAGGCTGCTTGAAATGATCTTTGAAAGGTCATGGTGATGAGGAGAGGTGCCTCAGGACTTAAAAAATAAGCAAATGTCCTTGATTTTCAAAAAGGGCAAGAAAGAGGACCCAGGGAACTATTAGCCAGTCAGCCTCACCTCAATTCCCAGAATGGTGATAGAGTGCCTCGCTCTGGAAGCCATTTCTATCCACATGGATGACAGGAAGGTGATCAGGAGTAGTCAGCATGGATTCACTAAAGGTAAGTCATCTTGATCAACCTGAGTGCCTTCTACAATGAAACAACTACCTGGACAGATGAGAGTAGAACAGTGGATATTGTCTACTTTGACTTCAGCAAGGCTTTATATATATTCTCTCACAACATCTTTACAGGCAACCTCAGAAAATACTGACTAGATGAACAGTGAGGTGGACTGAGAACTGGCTGAATGGCAGATTCCAGGGTGTTGTAATCAATATCATAGGGTCTAGCTGGAGGCTGTCCCTAGTGGTGTCCTTCAATGTTTAGCACTGTGTTAGGTATTGTTTAGCATGCCCATCAACGACTTGGGTGAAGGGGTAGATGCCTCCTCAGCAAGTTCACTGACAACACGAAGCTAGGAGGAGTGGCCAAAACTAAATCCAACTTGAAGCAAGTTCAACACTTTTACATGTAGATACAGTAAATTTTTAAGTTACTTTCAAATTTTAAACCACTGAAGCAGCCCACCTAAAGATAACCTGGGGAAACCAAGCATCGGGATTTCTCAACTCTGATCCTTGGTCTCTGAAACTTAGATCTCAGGCCCCTGGTGCCTAAAACCCATCTGTTCAGATACCTTCCAGAGTTCGATGGGGGGAGCCTGCTCAGCGCAACATATCCCACCCAGCATCTCTCTGTCAACCGTAGCCCAAAGAACCTGGGCTCCTAAATTGGACCTACAGGTCAGTAGAATGATTTTGCAACCAAATACGTGAGCCTAGTTATGATTCCTGACTTCTGCAGCCTTCCAACTGACAAATAATGTTTCAATGTGTTTTCATTAAGATTTATTTCACATACACACACAAAAATTAACATGCCTGCCCACTCGGTGCCTCAATTTTCTCAACACTAAGAGCTGTTATATGACTGTTATATAGAAATTTCATTTGTGCAAGGAAGTAACATTTAAAATAAGAAAAAAAACAGTAACAAAAAAAACCCAAACCCTCCAACTAAAACGCTCCTTGACCTTGAATTTTTCACCTATTTAAGTAGCCCATTATTTAGAAAAACTTCTAATAAATGGACTTTCAATTAAATTTTGAAAAATACATCAGAAAACTGAAAACGAGCAATAATCCTCATGTTGTTACAGAAATTGCTTACTTTGAAACTGCATTATTTTCTCCAGCTTCATTTGATACTTTTTTCCTCTCTGCTTTTACCAATAGAAACAGATAAATTCTTCATCTTTGTAAAAGAACAGCAAATCATTTCCCTTATGCTTTCTAGTTATCTTGTTCTATTTTCTTGTGGCATATTTTCCAAGCCTGACCAAACATGTTTTGTACTGTATTTTCAAGGCTGAGTTATCCCTGTATAAAAACTTAACAAGTTCCCACAATTAGACCTGTCACATTAATTGATGAAATAATTATTTTTTATAGCACAAAAGCCAATTGAAGTATTCTAATAATGAACAGTAAAGCTTGACTATCTTTTTCTTATAAAAACAATTCATTGATTTAAGCGTCCAGTTTTTGAGAAGAACTTGAAAGCTGAATAGCTTTTAAGACATCCTCGGGACTTTTATAATATTTTTCTCTGTAGTAAATGGTATGCTAGCCCCACAAGTTTTTTCCTGAATGCTCACTTTTTCTTGGGAATAGTCTACCGCAGGCAGTGTTGCTCCTTATGGAAAGGAGCAAATGTTATTTACTTCGGATACACACCTGAGAATCTGATCTGAATTCAGTAATTTCTAGACCTCAGACTGGCTTGGTGTCTCATGCAAAGAGCCTTTAAGAAGTAAACTCAGTGGGTACATCCCATCCTAATGGAAGCTGATAATGTACAGGAGTGAGAAAACACCTTGAATTGTTCACGAGTGAACTGAAGATCACGGGAGACCCTTAGAAAGGAGAGGACACAGGCAGAGATAGCCTGTGGAAGTCAAACTGGGGTGGATTTATGAGTGCCAGAAGGATCCCTAGATGTTCTATGTTCTCAGTGTTGAGCACTGCTATGTACATGCTGAAATGAGATTTTTTTGTTGTTGTTAATTCTCTGAACTTGAAATAAGGACTTTTGGGCTCCACTCTAATTCCTGCCGCATGCAGGATTCAGACCTTTCTTTTTTTCTATTGTAGTTCACTTTAATTTCATCTATAAATTGAATTTCATAGCTTGCCAATCTCACAGTCGAGATTATATATCCTCCCTGTGTTTCAAGATGGTCTTTCACAGCACTCTCCTGCGTTTTCAGCCTGTTTGTTCAGAGCCAGCAAGGCATGAAATGTTGCCAAGTGTTAGCATTATTTCACTGTCATCCCTGTGATCTTTTGTACTTGCTGGTTTGCAGCAGAATCTCAGTCCTCTCTCAGGGACTCTTCTAGTTTGCATTGCTACAGAGGAACAGTGTAAGGATCAGAAAGCTAAAAATAATGATTGAATATTGAATTTTTTTTTTATTTAATAATTTATGAGTTAATCCATAAGTGTTTAGCAGTTAGACATTGCCATAACCACCACCACCATCATCATCTTCTCTCCTTGACCTCAGGACTATGAAGTGCACAACCAGGGTGGGGACCTTTCACACATCCCAGGTGAGGTGCAATAACGAGGAAGTGTGATGAAGGATCTCCAAGGCCCTCTCTTCCCCTTTTTATGCATTGCCCCTGAAGCTTTACAGTGACACTGATCTGCTCATAAACCACCCATAATCATCCCCAGCCAATTTGTTCTGTTGGAAATAACTGAGATAAGAATAACAGGAAATTGGTAGATATTGGCAATTAAGACATTTATTGTAATTGATTGTATAGCATGCCTTAAATTATTATAAGGTTTAATAATCAGAAGCCCATAACTAAGTAATCTCTGGCTGTGGAGAACCATGAACAATATGTGCCATGAAAATAGGAGCATCTGTAGTCATTGATGTTCTCTGATCTTCTAAATGCACATTGGAAATTGTATTATCCAAGATAACAGAAAGGGAAATGTCTTGTTTCAGAAATAGTATGAACATAATCAGATTTGTGAAGCCAAATAATTTTAGTAATATGGAGCACTGTGATCTGAGAGCAGAGAAATGGGTTTATGAATTGTAGTTCACTACTCAGTATATGGCAGAAAATAAGCCACAGGGACTCAATCCTTCACTGTTAGCGTGATTGCTATTTTTGACAATTCAATATAAATTCAGTTTTCTCAGGTGCCACACATAGAAAACATATAATGGAGAGAATGCTCAACAGAGTAGCTTCAGAGTAGCCAGCTGCACTCTAAGGTTACATTTAAGGGAAGAACTGCATGGAAATAAGAAGTCAGTGAAAGTCTGCTCTAGGAGTCATGCCTTGCTTAATCAGGTCTTTCTATTCCTACGCTGTTCATATATGAATCCTTCACAAATTTTAAGTGCTCTTTTCCCAACCAAGCTTCTGCATGTCTTGTGTGTCCCCCCTCTCCAATAGGTGAAAACAGTTTAGATATTTTTCCTACTTGAGAAAAAAAAAAAAATTACTACATTTTAAGTTGAAAAGTTACTCCTTTAAGTCAAAATATGCTCCATACAGCTATTCAGTCATACTATTCAAAACTATTTATCTATATAGACCAAGTATATATTCATTTTAGAGGACCATAATAAATATGTCTGAAATTATGGCTTTAAGGTATGCCTGACATGCATTTCATGGGCTGACCTGCCCAAATGGGAGAGTGAATTTGCCAAAGCAGTGGGTTGTAAATTAGCTACCTACAGGTGTGACAACATACTCTGAGGTACAAAAGCAAACATAGAAAGTAACATAATTTTGCCAACACAATTTCCATCTGGAGTGTTTGTCTGCATTTTTGCTTCTAAATATTATTAAACTGTAAGTGGAAATCACGTTGAAGTGCTCCATCTCGCCAAGCACCACTTAATGCTCTTCTACATCACCAGTTCTCTCACATCATACTCTCTCACATCTTTTCCCTGTAACTTCCAGTCTGTCACTACAGATGAGTTATCTCCCCTATTCACTCCTTTTTCTGTTGCAATATGGGTTCTTGTTTTCTCCCATGCTACCCCTTGTGCCAGAAAGTACTTCCTCATCAATACCTACAAAGTTACCTCAGTTTTTCCCTTCAGTTCCCTTCCTGCTCCCTAGAACTCAAACTTCAAACCACTTAGCAGAGGTTAAACCTCAGATATGTTGGTATGACTTCATATTGTGCAAAAACCAAACCTCTTCCACTGCTGTCTCAATTTAGTGACTCCCATCTGTCAATCATCATATGCTGCCCTAAGACTTTTATATGGCTATTAAACTTTCTGGGGCACAGAAATCCTCTTTATTCAATGTTTAAAAAGCTCCTAATACAGTCAAGAGCTGGTCTATAAATGGTTTATATAGGCAACGTGGCAATTCAGATAATTAGCAATAAAAAATGCTTACACAGACACTACATCTATAATTCAGTTGCAGCAGAAAGAATCAACTGTTTCTACCTAAAGGTATATCAATCATAGCTTAAAAAGCTTAGAACTCCAAGCCTCAGAATAGCTACAGACTATAATTATGTTATAGATTAAAGACTAATACAGAAGAAAAACCTGTATTGGAATCCTCTCCTTTGAGGTAAGAAGAGATGATCCATTGTAGGGGTAGGATGCAGGACAAAATGGACCATGAGTCTGCTCCCTATACAAGTACGTATATGCAAAAACTTGCAGCTTGGACCCAGTTATAAGAGACAGCCAGGACATGATCAGCAATGTTAAAAATACACTGCTTGTGTTTTCACGTCAATCTAGTTTTGTGAAATATAGTTCTTACTAATTCCTCATCCTTTTTGTTTAATAAAGCAGTTCTCTAATGTTCATGCCATTAAACACTGTATTTTCCTTTCCCAAGGAAACGGTTTATTTATAAGTCATGGTTGGGTCCATAGTTGATTGAAAAATCAACAAGAAAAAAGTAGAAAAGCAACTACTCTCCTGTATATTATTCATAAATACGTTAAAATAATTGCCATATTAGAGATTTGAATTAATCCTGCAGTTTGTATTGCAATAATTTTTGATTAAACTGTTAAAAGATGCTTTAAGGACCTTTTAGATCCAAAGATGCTAAAACGATACTTAAGATACTTTTGAATCATTTAATGGTAGAGACATTTAGCCTATCAGTTAAAACCTTGGCATTATTAAATCAGACTTCCTCTGAACCAGATGATGTAAGTAGAGATCTAAAATCAAATTCTGGACTTGGAGCCAGGAACTGTAGCATCACGACACAGGGAAAAAAAAAGAAAAGTAAAAAACGGAGCCATTTCTTCTGTGAGTGACTGCTCCGGTCAAAATATTTACAAGGTTATCTAGCAAAGAACCTATTGACTAAGGTGAAATCTAATTTAACACATTTTACATTTCTTTACTACATTTCACAGATTTTTCTCAATTCAGTAAGACTTTCTACTGAGGGATTTAAGAAAATAAATCCGGTGATTTGTATTTCTCTCTAGGTAAATATTTTTAGCTACTTCTTACGAAGTACCTTTTTCTTTTGTGTTTAAAATTTAATCGCTATGAAAAATGGCCTTTCAGAAGATTATCTGGTTGAGAGACACTTAACATTCCCCAGTGTACTGGTACTTCAATAAACAGGCTTTCAAAACAGTTTTAAATTCCATATTTTTCAACAAGATGATTTATATGAAGGAACAGCTGGTGACTAAAAAGAAGAAGAAGTCTAACAGAAACAGTGTGAAAATGTGGAAAAACTGGAAGCATACAAAACTGAAAACACTTCAGTGAATGCCAATACAATCTCAAGGGACCCTCTTGTTGGTAAACAAACAGGTAGTCCCTCTTTTTGTTATTTATGCATTAATATATCGTTTCTCTAGGCCCTGCTCAAAAGTCAGTTGAGCTCACAGTCTCAGCAGAAAAAGAATCAGGCAAAAGCAGCACAGTTTTCTGCTGGATTTTTCAGATGGTTCAGCTAGCCCAAGCAGCTTAAAGGAAGGCTCAGGTCCACATAAATATATCTGTATGATGCAAAGGGAGAAGAGTTCTGAAGTCAGTTTGTGAAATCTCAGTCCGATTCAAAGCCTACTGAAGTCTGTGGAAGTCTATAGATAACTTCATCCTAATTCTATATCAAAGACTCTAGAGCGTCATATTCACAGCACCTCAACACATAACTTACAAAATAATTGCTGCATATTTCTCTAGGTGTACACGACCAAAGTTCCCTCTGCAGTCACAGAAAGGGGATACAAAAAATAGTGTGAATGGCTTTCAGCTTCCTTATATTGATATGTTTTAATTCTAGCAATTCCAGTCCAAAGGGGGTGGAGGGCAGGTGTTGCCTTTTTTTTTTTTTTTTTTTTGGGGGGGGGTGGAAGGGAGGAGGATGATTTTTTAAATTTTTTGGAATGCTTTTCTTGTTTGCGGGGTTATTTTGGTGGATGTTTTGGGGTTTGGTTTTTGGATTTTTTTCTTTTGTAATCCAGATTGGCTCAGAGATTTTTATTAAGAGATGAAAAGACAGCATGGTGAAATTCATTGGAGAAGAGTAGCTGCCCAACACTCTCTCACCGTTCTGCATTTGTCTTGTGAGCAACCTGTCTTTTCCCACTGTGGGTAACTGAGCAAGTGCAAACTCTAATTTAAGGAACAGAAGCCATTTATACAGACAGGTCAAAACACATCTCAGAGTTCCCTTCCCAAAGCCACTTTGCTTCTTGGGTCAAGTAAGACTTTGAGTGTCAGAAGCCCCTGGGGGGGCTGGATTGCTTCATCCTTGCATCAGGGGAAAAGTTCTATCTCCTCTCTCATAGTGCTCTGGCACAGCCACCACAGCAGGCAAGGGGTAGGTCACCATTTGGGAAAGGAGATAAAAAGCCAATCAACGTTCCTGTCTTATGACTAACTTCATGGCAAGGGAAGAGGGAAGGTGGAGGTTGTCAACCTTAATTAATGCCCTCTTTAAAAGCACTTTCTTTCCTTGCCTGACATGTGCTTCACAAAAGCCAAGAGCTGTTTGTTGTTATTAACAACTTGCAGTATAAACACACTTGGCCTGATTTTCCTCTCACACACAAAAGGCTTCACGCTTGTTTAGGTCCCGATCGGGATGGAACAAGCAGGCTTTCTGCGGTCAGTGCAAGGCGAGGCCCCGAGAGGCGCCGTACAAGAACCTCCAGAAGAAAAGCCAGCAGGAACAAAAAAAAATTATCCTGGTTAAGTGCTCCATTTCTTGAAGGCTAAGCACAGAATCAAAACAACATCGATTGTATAAGCCTTTGCCTCTGTGTGCTTCTTACTTGGTTGAGTGAAAAATTTTCTTGTTTGGAAAATTTTCTCCACAGATGCTTTTTTTCCTTTTCACTGTGTCAAACTGCTTATGATACAGCTAAAGCTAGGGAGACATCAAAGAAATTCTGCTGAGGTGCTTTGATCAGGAAAAAAAAGAAAAGCCATTAAAAAAAAGAAAGAAAAAAAAAGAGAAAAGGAAAAAAAAAAAAAGAGAGGAGACAGGGTTCATCAGTTTGGATCATGAAACACTTTTCTCTAAAGTATTAAGATATTTAGAGGGGAGAAAAAAAACCAATGCCAAACCCTGTCCAGTTCTCAGATCAGTTCCAGAGGTTTTAAGTTTTAATGTTCTCCAGGTCACAGAAGGTCCATCAGTTTGCCCTTGATCCTTTCGAGTAGTTGGAAATGAAAATATGATGGAGAAGCTGTGGCTTCAATTAGACATAATACTGAAAAAAGGTTGAAAGCTCTTCCTTACTAATGAGGGGAAAAAAAGTGCCCTGGAAGAACACCACCCACCCTGCCAGATGACATCAATAGAGCAATCACACATATCTAAATATTATAAAAGTCAGGGTAACTCACAAACAGATTTTGCACCTTTTTTCTTTAGTGACTGGCTCCTTCAGAGGTAAAGCTAACTCTCCCCATTTTCTTAGATAAAGAAGTTTTTAATGTTTTCCTCTCATCTCTTTAGCATGTCAGAAAAAGAATCAGTTAAGAAAGTGCTGGATTTTTTTTTCCCCCCTCTTTTTTAATTTACAAGTTACACCAAGGAACCAAATCAGCTACTTCTAAAGTCACTGTTATCCTGACTGGTACCTTTGCCCCAGTATCAGAGATGAGATGTCTAAGAAAGATAATATTAATTTAGGAGAGGAGACAGGTAGTTTAAACATCAGTTTCAGTCCTCATTCTGCTTAACATGGTTTTTTGTGTGTGCAGGTATTTAGGCCTGTATGAAGCACCTCACCTGTGCCTTTACTTTTATGCTTTTCCACTGAAGTCAATGGAACTTGGAAAAGGATCAAGAATGTAAACGTACATGTGGGTTTGTTTTTTTTTTTTTAATGGTCATTGCTGTGGCCCCAAGTAATCAAATCTCCTTCAGTTAAAAGATATTACCTTTCTTACGTTTAACCAATATTAGGTTCGGTCATATTGCCATTCTATACGTGCAATAAGTACTCTTTTCCTAGCAGCAAGCATTAACAGCTGGAAACAAGCAGTGAATTTGTTTGGAAGTAACTTAAGTTAGTTGTAATTTAAATAATATATCAGTTACTTTAACACACTACTATTATTTTAAATATATTGTAAAATACACAGGGTACAGTGATGCCTTCAAACAGTAACTCATAGCCGGCATTTCACACATTGTTACACACTGAAGTGCGATTTGATGCAAGATGGGAAATTGAGCTCAGCTCTCCATTAAAGCCTTTACCTGTTGCTCAAATATGAGATAGGCCCTGAATGAGCTAGGTCTCTTTTTTGGTAGGCAATAGCTCCAGCCCAGGCCAGCAGCAAGGCCTTGCTCCCCTCTGGCACTAACCACTGCTGCTGCCTTTTCTGGTGAGCAGGGAAGGAAGTGAGGGATCACATCGTAATTTACCGGTGAGATAAAATACTGGCCATTTCCTCAAGTGAGACTTAATTAAAATAAAACTAACTAACAACTTCTCAGAGAATTACATATTTTAACTTCTTCAAACAATTTGTTTTCAGGGTCTTTAGCACCATATGCATTTATTACAAAACTCCTAACATAAGTTGCTTGTGGAATTGCATAGCTCTAATTGTTATTGTGGAAAGAGTTGGGAAACTTTCCGAACTTTTCATTAGCTATAACTTTGCAAAACCCTAATCCCTCTATAGATTTTATGTCAAGGATGCAGGCCCCCTAGGTCCTATTATAAGTACCCTTGAAGATCATTTGTTTGCTGGTAATTAGTAGAGACTTGCTGGACCTTGACAGCTACGACGTTTAAAAATCTTACTGAGTGTATCATTACCATGCATAGTTCTTCCTACTGAAGAGCTTGCACATTCATTAGGCTAAAAGAATAGCTGGGCATGCCCTAACCTTTTACTGCTCCTTCATGTGTTCTTCCCAGAGTGGTGAAATGTTTGTGCAGTTTTCAGACTTCTTAAATTAACTTTGACCATGCTTCGTCACGTAGATGTGCAGTGGAAAATAGATAGGAAATGAAAATAAAGATAGGAAAACTGGTTCTGTGGAAAGCTCTAAGTTTGTAGCTTTCCAAGCACATTTATTCATCTCCATAGGCTCCCCTGCATCACCCCAGGAAGTAGTATATTCATAGCAGTTCAGACCCAGAAACAGTGCATTTAACAGAATTTTTAATTGCTAAAACATTGAAGAAAAAGTCTTTTGACTCCAAAACCCAGGCCCTTATTTTGTACTTCTTAAACAGATTAGAAAGTTACTACTGGCTTTTTACCAACCACCATGACATTTTAGCATTACAGGTGAGCAGATTCTATGAGCATTGTGGCAATGAATCTGCACAGATAAAACTGGGAATACTTTTGAGCCACAGTTCTTACAGCCATTAATTTCAGAAGTGTTAATCATCATCATCATCACCTTGATCAATATGTATCCCTTGCTTATTATTCTTGTGCATGAGAACACAGAGCATTTCCAATCAGCCATTTCAGAGTTTGTGGTCACCCCTGCTCTGATGCTGCTCTCGAGACTGGACAATAGCTACACAGGTACAGTGACCACTGACAGTGCTTTTTAGCTTATTCAAAGAAATGGAAACTGAATGGTAAGAAATCTTCTCTTATATATAGCTGCTCTTTGAGGAGGGAACATTTAATTTCAGATTTAATTTCAGATAGAATAACTGGAGCACCTCTGCTACTTCCTTTTGACCACAGCATATGACAAAAAAAAAAAAAAGGAGGACAATTAATAGGGATTCTATTCTAGGAAAAATATTCAAGAGGGTTGCTTGAAATTGCACCTTAACATTTTTCCCCTAGGGATAACATCAATACCATATGTAAAATATCTACATACATGCAGGTGGAAAATTCTGTAAATGAGTTTTAAAAAGAAATTTGCTTTTGAAAATAAGTAACCTTCCTCTTTCTTTTCTGGGTTAGAATAGAAAAATAATAAAATGTTTAATTACCCTGAAGCAAAGGTGTAGGGTTATGCTGGAAGTATTCTCCTGTTTTGATCTTGACTCAATATCAGCAAAAAAATACAAAAAAAAAAAAATTACAAGGACTGAAAATTATTGAAGACAGGAGGCGCATGAAGCCCTGGAGAGCCACACATTCTCAATTCATACGCTGTAAAAGGCAAGCTCAGAATTCCTTTGATGAAGTTTGTCCTTAATTTTTGAAGAACAAAGTGGAATAAATAAGGGAGAGAGGAAATGTGAGCAGATCTGTAGCATTATTTGTACCTTTTCTGTCTAAACAGGTCATTGTAAGTTTAGTTTTTCAGATGAAAATCAGGCAGTAGAAGTTATGGTTGACTCTGCAAAAGGGTTACCAGCAAAAGAGCTGGGCATCCTGGTTTGGGAATGAGTTGTCAGCAGCTAAGTTACAAAATTTTTTGGAGTTTTTTTGGCAATCCAGCAAGGGAAAGAACTAACTTGATGAAGTGGTCATCACTGACGGATCTCAAAAAATACGACTTTAGCAAAACAATTACAGAAACAACCCAGACCCCGTCACCAGAAGTGTTTTAATTAGATGATGTCATGCAGTTTTTGAAAATTGTTCTGGATTTCAATGAAAGCTCTAGAGCTAGATCTGAAACAACATTTCTTATTTGTATAGTTTCAAATTTTGGAGAATTCAAATTTGAAGCCAGACACAGCCAGGTAAGTTATTTATTGAAACCAAGCATGACCTTTTCTGTTCCCACAGTGCAATTGTGAAGGTTAAGAATTTTAACTGACTGAGGGGTAAAGAACTCTCCTCCTCTTGAGCAAAGTAGAGCATATTGTGCTTTATTTATACATAAATTTTGTTATCATTCCATGCTTTATTTTAACTGCATAATGCATTGCATGTTGCCTGTATATTGCACTATAGAAAACCAAACCAAAACACCAAAACCTCACCATTATAGCATAGAAGGGTTTAGCTAAAGTTTGTACCCGAGTCAGTTTGATGAGTAATCAAAAATAAACCTCTCCAGCAGATAAAAAGAAAATCTAAGAAACTTTCAGATGAGTGCAACTAAGAAGTATAATAAATATAATTAATACAAGCCCAGTAACCTTCAGTGTCTTCCTGAGATGTTTTTCCCCTGCTATCTTTCAGACTCTCTTCCCTCTATGAAGAGGAGCACAATATTTTTTTCTCAGTCTTTAATCCAAAATACACAATAAATCTTTAAAAACTTTGCTCTTTTTGTAGTACTTCCATTAAAGATTAATATTGTAACCTCATTTACTGTTAAGTAAGCCTTGATTTAATTGTAGTGAATTGCTGGAAAACTGCTATTTTCATATATGGACCTGGAAGGAAAGCCCCAGGTTAGGTCACAGATCCTTCAGTGAGGTCCACAGCACAAAAATGGCCTTAGCCAGTTCAGCATACATAGCTTGTTGCTACCAAAAACTTGTACTTCATTTACAGTGCATCCTGCAGAAAGTCCTTAGGGAAACCCATGAAACAGCTGTTGATTTACATGAAATAATTACAAACACAAAACTGGTGGGCACATCTGCAGAAACTCAAGTCACTGCTTACGCTTTTTAATGTTCTCTGAATTTTAGAATGGGGTAAGAGAAATATTGCAACTGTGACAGTTGTCAAACACCCTCTAATTTCTAAAATAGTAGGACACATGCCTTTTCCTCTAAAATCTCACAAGGGCAGATTGTTTAGATTTATGTATCTGTTCTCTAATTTTGTAACACAATGATCCAGAATACAACTTCCAAGAAACTAAACTTTCACTAAGGAAACTTCAGTTTTCAGAAACAAGAAGCTAAAAGTATACTTGCTTAAAATAATTTCTAGCACTAACTAAATCCTGTATCTAGGTTCTATAGCACTGATTTAGAACGTTTTGATCATCTACCACTCCTAAAACGGCTGCAATAATTGGATTTGTTTTTAAGGCAAATAGAGTATTTCCTTACTTGAAGGAAAAGGAGAGGATGCTTATTTTAGTTGAAATGTATCTCGAGAGCACATTTCTAGAAATCAAAATAATTTTTTAACAAATATGAATTATTCTACTGGCTAATTATAAAAGCCTTTAGAAAAAAAGAAATCTTTTATAAAATTGTTGATAGCCACTCAAAAGTTATGTGTATATAATTAAATTTAAACTTCAAATCTTGAAGAAAAATCTTGCATATCCTTGGAGAATCCAGCTCAGTATTACCACTATAAAAATAAAAATTAAACCCCAAATTTAAATTGTACTGCTGGTCCCTACAACTAAATTAAAAGCAAAATCAGACACTGAATTGGTAAATCCAGTGATATCAACAAAGCCATCTAGTTTAGTCAGAGATGATCATTAGGAGACAGCAAATTATTTTCCATCTCAGTAGAAACAGAAACATGTTCTGCACTATCAATTTTTTTTTTTTTTTAATTGGCTGGAAAAGTGTCCCAAAGTATAACAATAAAATTAAAAAAAAAAATCCAGGCATGAAAACTCTCTTAACCTTTCTAAGGGATATGTATGTTCTGAGCTTTATCGTTGATTAAAACCGACATGCCATACGAGTTCTACAGAAAAGTACATACTCTCAGCTGAACTTTAACTCTTTGGTTCAAAAGATAATACCTTGGCATTAACAATTGAAACACAAAGACAAAACTAATCAGCAGCAGCAAAAACCCATTGTTACTTGAGCATGATTTTTTCTAAGACGAGCTTGACTGACTGAGACCAAACTACAGAAAGGCATCTCTTTTTGCAATGCAAGGTAAGCGTTGATAGAGATTCCTCTCTATTACAACAGTAAACTAAATCCTGCTATGAGTGACTGGGATGCTGCAGGTTTGAAGACAGAACTGTGAAAACATATTAAGGATTAATGATTGTTCGAACAGAAACTAAAAAAAAAAATCCTTCTTTTGTGTTGTTTGATGAAAGAATTTTTTTCTGTTGAAAGATCTTTTATATTGTTTTGTTCAAACTCAGGTTTTGCAACAAGAGAGGTTTTTAAGCACACTCTTATCCTGGCTACATACAGAAGCACTAAAAACATGATTCCAATATTACCAAACCTCCAGGCTACCTTCCAGATCAAACAGGTATTGACACATCTGCATTACCATCCCCTGGTGGAATGACTTGAAGATTCAAAAGTAAAAAAGTAAAAGATTCAAAAAAGTAAAAAAGCAAATTTGAAGAATACCTATAGTTTCTACCCTGACACAGAGAGATGAAAAGTCTTATTTTGTCCAGAGGGCAAGAACAGTACAGACAGGTGCTGGAAGCTTTCCACTTTGCCTGTGCCTCAGAAAATATAGTTTATTAATTTCGATGGATTTCAACTCCATCTTCTCCCCTCTCCAACGAATCTTGGGCACCCCATATAACATCCCTAATAAAAATAATAATGATAATAAAAATCCATCTTCCATTTAAAAAGCACTGTAGATAGTAAATCATGGAACAGCACTGTGGTTTCCAAACACCAGTGTCTTTGTTTTATCTGTCTTGAAAATATCTTCTTAGTTAAGGGGCTAAGGAGGGCAGAAACAGGATTCACTGTCAATCACACCAGTAAAAGAAGTTTTGATGACGATTTCAGAGGTATGAAATCTTTACCTGAAATGTCTGCCATCCTTAGATCAGTTGTACAAAGGCTAAAGACTTTCCTGCATAACCCTTCATTTTTAGAAACATGTAAAGAAGACTTTGATAAAGATAGTACAACAGTTAAATTTCTGTGATCAGTGTGCTGTATTTCAGTATTTCTGTATTTAGAAATATTTCATTACTTCTAGGAAATAACTCCAAGAACACTAAAGCACACAATAAGGTTTGACTGTCTCTCTAGCAAACTTGCTTCAGCTGTTCAGCAAGTTTCTCTGACTACATAAAGCAAATTATAAATGAGATCCAAAGACCAACTAAATTTAGTGGAGCCATGAGTTTTCTCCATGAACAAATGACCAGGATACCTAGATATTTTCACATCATTCAGAAACAACAGAATTAAGATTATGTGAAGGAAAACATGACTGTTTTTAACCTTAGTTTAAGTTTCATTTAATCTAACCTAAAGTGGTAGGATGAAATAATGGTAGGCATTCCATTGAAGGGTTTGCCATTTCAGTTTGAGGAAAGTGGGTGAATAAAGGCACAACTTGCATACAGATGGACTGCTGGTTTTCAGAAGTCCCATTCTGATACTGGTTAACCTAAAGGTACCTCCAGATAAAAGTATAGATTAAGGCATTACCAAAAGCTGGTATAAAGCTCACAGATCTGAAAGACGTTTGTCACCCAATTACATTTGATCAGCACAATCAAGAATGGATTTTTATCAGCACTTTTGAATACCCAGGAGTGCAGTATTTAACTGATCTCACATTTAACTCCTACTAACTTGTTTGCCTAAGCTAAGAAAAATCAAAAATTGGAAACCAGACTCAGCATGCCAGGACAGCAGCAAGCTGAGTAGGTTTGCAGTTTTCATTTTCACTTGTAGTGAGTTCAACAGGATAATTACTGCAAAGTTTAACATCACTGAAGACTGGATGAAAGAAACCCTGCCAAGCTTCAGGTCACACACACACACACACACACAAAATTGGGTAAAGTTTAGAAAATAATAGATCAAAGAGAATGTTGTTTTCTAAAAGCTTCAATAATTTCAATCTTTAATATCCTTTAATATTGGTAGAAATAGAACTACACCAAGCTGCATTTAAGGACACTGGCTCTTCGCTTAAAATCTAGTCGTTCCTTCAAATCCTGCCCTGTTATTATATTGTTGCATTTTTCATATTGAACTACAATTACCCTCTTTCAGTGGTTCAGTTACACTAATTTCTGGTTAGAGCAGATACACTTTAAACAGCTGCGTCTCCTTTTGGAGCTGTACTATTATTGAGACATATTGCCATTATGCTGGTGTGCTAACATCCTTCAGAGCTGGCCTGAACATTGGCCTATTTTTATGCCCTGAGATGCTAACAACATCAGAAATAATCAAAAGTCAAGGGAAAAGAGCACAGGTGTTCCAAAGATAAAACCTTAACAAAACTCCCCATCCATCCCTCTTTTTCTTCATTAATATCAAGATTACAGCACAGTTTGAAAATAAACAATAGAAATTACTACATGCCATACATGTTTGCTGTTACATTTTCAACTTCTAGTGCCAGAGCATTGCCTGCTGCTTGGAATCACAGAGAAAGCCATTATCTGTCAGAGTTACCAAATTCAAAAATTCAGGCTTCATTGTTTAACCTGACCCTGCTGGAAGATTTACTAATTAAGGCTATGCAAGTAATATGCAGAAATCAAATTCACTTAACTCTACAACTAAGCTCTATACTACCACACAGTCTAAAAATATTTTGCTAGCTGATATGTGGTTGGGTGAGAAAACAGCTTTGTGGATATCACGGAGCTGAAGGTGTGGGTTTCCTCGGGTCCTCACTACAGAAGGACAGAGTTAACATGCAGTTTATTTTTTTTTACAGAGTGCAGCTCTGCACATCCTTTTCTAAATAGTCTTGATTTAATTTTGAAGTCCTGTTTCCCAGTAGTTTGACTACATATTAAGCCTAATATACGAGTCCTGGTTTTGGCTGGGATAGAGTTAATTTTCTTCTTGCTAGCAGGTACAGTGCTGTGTTTTGGATTTAGTATGAGAATAATGTTGATAGCACACTAATGTTTTTGTTGCTGACTAATGCTAATAAATAGTGCTTAAAATACTTGTAAAAATGCTCTAAATCAAGTACTTTTCAGTTTCCCATGTTCTGCCAGCAAGGAGATGCACAGGAATCTGGGAGAAAGCACAGCCAGAAAAGCTAATCTGATGTGGTCAAAGGGATATTCCATACCACAGAATGTCATGCTATGGTGGTGCATCCTTCACCCCTCTCCTCATGCCAACTTTACAGTCTCAGGAGCCCCTGAGAGGCCTTGACTGATTCAGCAGAGCAGTGAAGTACCCCTTTATCAGAACAGCTGGGCAGCAAAGCATCCCTGACCATACCAGGCACTTCTGTACAACACAGGTGGAAACAGCACTGCTTGTAACAGGAGCATCAGCTACCCCATCAAGGGGGGGAACAATGGATAACCAGCTATCCCTGACAGCCTCGGGGCATTCCCTACCTGAGCGGCAGCCCAAGTGGAACAGCAACATTGTTTCCAGTAGTTTCCAGCTTGGGATACGGTCAGGATGGAAACTTACCGATAATTGAATCTAGTCGTTTTGAGACCTTGTTAACAGCAGTCCCAAATGAGACACCTTGAGCTCTCCTGGGCTCTATCTGGCAGGTCCAGCAACTCCCCCTGAGTGGGATGCATCTCAGAACATGTGAATCCTCGGGGCTATCGTACTCAAAAGGTCACCTCTGACAGTGAGGCACAGGCTGACACCCCTGCCACACACACACTCCTCAAAGTGCAACCCACGCCAGTGGAGAAGCACTAAAGGATTTGACATGAGCACTCACTGAACTCACAGGGAATTTTTGGCAGATGCCTTTGCAAGGATGTATATACATCCTTGTATACATCTCTTTACCTATGAATTGCTTGTGGTTTGAATGCTGCTGTCATGAATCTATAATTAATTCATTGTTATAATTGCAGAAAATCCTATTGATTCACTTTTTAAAATGTTAAATTAGTCAGTGATTAAGTGATGCTAAACCCTCTTGCACCCTTACCTTTTTGTATCCATATTCTCTGCACCCTTATCCTCTTGCATCCCCAGTCCTCATGCAAAGCATTCAAAATTGATTCTAATTTAATTTTCTTATGTATGCTTCCTCTATGTAGTATTAATAGAGTGAACCTTGCCACTGAACTCTGGAAAAGTCACATTCATAAATTCATATTAAAGCTTGCTTTTTGCCAATACCTGTGATGGTTATTCTTTTGCCAATAACCTGTGATGGTTATTCTTTAAGCAGTCTAACTACTCATTTGTGACAAAGGCCCAGTATATAAACTGGGGGAAGTTGGCCAGAAGCCACCAATCTCTGTATGGGGATGGGATGGGCATCAGTCACGGTGTGGTCAACAACTGTATTGTGCATCACTTGTTTCTCCTAAGTTTTATTCCTCTCTTTATCTCTTTGTTGTTGTTATTATATTTTACTTTATTTCAGTTATTAAGTTGTTCTAATCTCAAGAAAATGTTTTACCTTTTTTCCCCATGATTCTCTTCCCCATCCCACGGGGGCAGGGAAGTGAGCAAGTGGCTGCATGGTACTTAGTTGCTGGCTGGGATTAAACCACAAGAAATACACATATATGTAAATATATAATATAAGATTAAGAAATGTGCCTGAAGGAGGATTGTAGAGGAAGACCAGCTATTCAAAATTCAACAGAAAAAAACCCCAAACATATCTTTTAAAATTAACAGGAGAAACATATACGCAACTGTTGAGTTTCCTAATACTTCAAAAATAGTTGCTTATTTTTGATAAAAGGTCTCATTTAAACAGCTTTTTATGACATGCATAAGAGATTTTGGCATATGACAGTGGCTCAGTGGTGCAGTCAAGCATCTTACATCTGCCCTGTAATGGTCCTGTCTGGAATGAGAGTACAGCACTATGGCACAAAACCCAGAAAAAATTATTGTTTGAGGGTTTTCCTGGTAAGAGGAGGGGGGAATGGTTAGAAAGAAATTAAAATAAAAGTAAAAGTAAAAGAAAAAAAAAAAAGGAGGCAGGGAAATAAAAGAAAGACATGGAGAAAAAAAGAAAAAGGCAGAAGAGCGGGCACTACTTGTTTTATTGTCTGGCTGTCATGGAAAAAAATGCCATATGCCTCCTGTTGTTAGGATTCAGGGTCTTTCACCAAGGAGTCATCTGTGCTGTGGTCTTGCCAGCATAGTCACAATATAAAAAATACATTTCTCAATTTTTCTTCTGGGAAAAGTGACCTGGCATCAGCATCCTTCATTTTATGCACAGGCCATTCTTTTAGCCCTTGGTCTGATGCCTCTTCCAGTGTTTTCATAGTCATGTTTCAATTCATATTTCATTCATGCCAAATGTAATATTTCTTACAAACATCTACCAATAGAGATAAGAACGTGGTCCGACAACCAGCAAAGAGTGACCCCAGAAAAATTTTGCAGGTTGACATAAATGTGAAGTGGCCAGTGGGTAACACACACACAGACAAGTAATTCATCAGCTCTTCAAGTGCAGCCCCATAACTCATGGCTTCCTCAGCTCATTCCAGGAATGAAGGTGGATAAGCTCAATAATACATGCACACAAGCAATATACCTTGCACAGAGCAAAACTCTCACACAGAGATCTGCCTTGGGCTAGAAAAGAGTATTTGTAGCTCCCAAAGCAACAACAAAGTACCGTAGTCAGTACAAAGAGAGCACCAGAGTGGAAGTAGACTGAGGCAGGCTAGAATAAAGGAAGGAGGAAGTGTCTATTCCTCTTGAATGCAAAAAGGAAGGTATTATAATCAAGCACACAAGCATCTGGCAGATGCAAAACAGAACCTAGAAAACAGCCTCTCCCAGAGGAACGTGAAACAGGAACAGGTAACAAAATCAACATAGAAGGACAAA
>NW_020955489.1:1452175-1459688 GCF_003031625.1 Empidonax traillii | reverse complement strand
GACTGAGGCAGGCTAGAATAAAGGAAGGAGGAAGTGTCTATTCCTCTTGAATGCAAAAAGGAAGGTATTATAATCAAGCACACAAGCATCTGGCAGATGCAAAACAGAACCTAGAAAACAGCCTCTCCCAGAGGAACGTGAAACAGGAACAGGTAACAAAATCAACATAGAAGGACAAAGCAATGAACACCAGTCATTTGAGGAGAGGTTTTAAACACTAAATCTACACATTTGTTAATTAGAACCGTGTATTTGGTTTGCACGGCAGGGTTTTGGTAGCAGGAAGGCTACCAAACCCCCACCCAGGAGGGGTGGCTTCTGTGAGAAGTTTCTGACAAAAGAGCCAATGCCAGCCAGTTCCAAGATGGACCCGGCTGGCCAAGGCTGAGCCTAACAGCAACTGTAGTAACACCTTGGGGATCACGTATTTAGAAAGGGAAGGAAAAAACCCTGTGCAACATCAACTGCAGCTGGAGAAAGGAGTGAGAATATGTGAAAGGAACAGACTTGCAGACAACCAAGGTCAGTAAAGAAAAGGGTGGAGGTGCCCCAAGCACCAGAGCAGAGATTCCTTTGATGGAGATCATGGTGAGGCGGGCTATTCCCCTGCAGCCCATGGAGGTCCATGAGGGAGGAGAGATCCACCTGCATCTCATGCAGAAGCCTCATGCTAGAGCAGTTGGATGCCCAAAAGAAAGCTATGACCCCACAGGGAGCCCATGCTGGAGCAGGTTGTCTGGCAGGACTTGTGAGCCTGCAGGGGACCCACGCTGGAGCAGCCCGTTCCTGAGGGACTGCATCCTGTGGAAGAGACCCATGCTGAAGCAGTTCATGAGGAACTGTAGCCTGTGGGAAGGACTCTTGGTGAAGTTTGTGGATGACCATCTACCATGGAGTAGAAGAAGACTGTGAGGAGTACTCCCCCTGAGGAGGAATGTGCAGTGGAGACAACAAGGGAGGAACTGATAAGAACCCCCATTCCCCGTCCCTCTGGACTGCTGGTCGGGAGAAGACAGAGAAAATCAGGAGCAAAGCTGAGGCCAGTAAGAAGGGAGGGGTGAAATGAAGGTGTTTTAAGATTTAGTTTTTATTTCTCATTATCCTCATGCAATTTGATTGGTAACAAATCAGTTTTCCCCAAGTTGAGTCTGTTTTGTCTGACAGTAACCGCAGAGTGATCTTCCCTGTCCTTCCCTATCTTGACCCACAAGCCTCCCAACGTGTATTCTCTCCCCTGTCCAGCTTAAGAGAAGACTGATAGAGTGAATTTTGTAGGAGTCTGGCATCCAACCAGAGTCAACCCACCACAATCCAAAAAGGCAGGTTGGCAGGGTTTTTTCTTTTTTTTTTTTAAGAGCCAAAGCAACAGAGACACCTAATATGTTGATTGTTTTGGTGATTTTCCCTGGATTATCTCAGTACTGTTTCTGTATACCCAAACCTAGTGACACTTTTTTCAAAACCATATTTAGTATTTCCTAATTTGACAAATTCAGCTGACAGCCCTAACTTTTTTATTTTAAAAAAAGCAACCAATAAACCAAACATACACACAAAACCATCACAAAAATCTCCCAAGAAAATCCACAAAACAAAACACCATCATAGAAATAAGACTGAGAATAATTATGCATTTTTAGCTATCACTCTTCACACTGCATCAGTACAGACGAATTTGGATCAAAGAAAAAAGAGAATGGAAAACAAAGAGCTAAAGAGGGAACCTAAAGAAAAGCTAACTGGCATGCAACTTCTTGCTTTTGTACTAAAACGTGGACTTGTTTGACTCCTCTTCTGAAAAGCAGTAGCACGCACTGATAATTATTTTGACATTTTAATTATCTCTGGCAAAACCCCACACTCATTAAGTAACCTCCAGCAATAAACTTGACAAAGCATTTTTTCAGCAAGCTATCAACATAAAAGCCACGAAGAACTGTAACAGGCAACTCATCTTATTTTGCATAGTGCATTTTCTTTCCTTCTATGCATTTGATTAATGTGCTGCTTCTGCTTTATTTCTCTCTCTACAGCACAGTTGTTCCTGGATTCCCTAGCATCCAGTTTGCTTAATATCATTGGGATATTTCCTACAGCTCTCCAGGAATGCCATAATTGTAGGAAGAATATTAACTTGTCACCACCAGTCATAATATTTTCTGCAGCAGGCATTGCTGTCTTGGCTCAAGTACAAGAAAACCTCAAATGTAACAAAATTCTCACTTCTAGGTTGAAAGAAAAGCAGGAGCATAGTGTGTTAGAAAATATTAATTTCTTTAACTGTGGAACAGTGTAACTCCCCACTGCTGCCCCTTGATTCTCCATGTGGATGCAGCCCACCTCTGGAGAAAGCTCTATTTGGCAGCCACATGCACAAATCTATAACCCCTCCCATCACTGACAATCTTCGTGGGAAACAGCAGTAAGCCATCACCCACCACCTTAAAACAAACAAAAAACCCCAATGTAAATAAACAAACAAATCAAAGTAAAGATGAATCATAGTCCACACAGACTTTCAAACCCCTTCTCCAACATGCTCTGAACTCAACGCCCTCTCAAAATAGGCACGAGTGACCACACACTGCCCTCCTCCCTAGTTTTAACACACCAGGCATTATCTGGACACACCAGGAATGATCCAAGGGAGTCACAAATCCTCAGCCTCAACCACAGCTTGCTGCAGTTCACAAACTCACCAGGCATTGTCTAGACGCACCAGGAATGATCCAAAGGAGTCACAAATTCTCAGCCTCAACCACATCTTGCTGCAGTTCAGAGACCCACCATGTTTTACCAGAAAACTTGAGTCAATTCTTTCAATCCCAGAGCACTGCATTTTTGGAATTAGGCTATTTTCTAGATACAGCCCCCAGACTGGAGACTCTGACTACCTATCTCTGCCCCTAGAGCTGGTTAACTCTGCATCGTCTTGCTTTACATGGACAGTGTGAGTCAGCAATAGGGCTCAGCTGTAACCAACTACCTGGTAACTAACTACTCAGCTGTGACTAACCACCCTGCACCTAAACTGCAGGGTTTCCATCTCCTCAGCTCTGTGATCCTCGGGTTTCAATCAGAAGTTAAAGTCCTACCTTAATAGCCTGACCTGTTGCCCCATGGTTCAACTTCTCTTCAGGGAGATTGAATTCGTTCTCTCCAGCTAATGAAATTAGTCTCCCAGACAGCTATGAGGTAAGAGCAATTGTGTAAAAAGAGGCAATAGCAGAATCCACTTCAGCCTTCTCTGACTGCCCAGGGTACAAGGTCCTGCTAAGTGTTCTGGTGGGGAAAAAGCTCAGTAACAAATTAGATCAACGACTGTGAAAAAGCATGTCTAAGCCTCCTCAGATACATCTTGAACTCAATGCTTCCCTCTATTTTTACTATTTCTATTGTTTAAACCAGGTCTAGACATGAGGATTCAATGGGGAGCTGAAGGAAACAACTTAGAAAACCCTGATGCTTCCTGTCAGATGACAAAAGAGAGCTGAGTTGCTGTTCAGCCTCCCCCTTTTCCCCCCTCCACATCATTAACAGAGTCACATCCAGCCTAGCTAATTGTGGGCAGGCTGAGGGCACAAACCTTAATCCCTCTCAGATGATCTGAGAAATTTTCTTGGCTGCTTTGTTGCTCCAAGGCCTCAATAATATGCACAGGGTTCTGGGTCCCTATCTGGGGACCAAATGCTGGAAAATTAGGTTCCATATTTACTATTTTTAGGTACATAAATTCTTTATTGGACCTAAATCTCAGAGCTATACTGAATGAAGGCATCAATTATTAAGTCTCGCTTCAGTAATTAGTCTTTCATGTTAGCTGAAAAGCTTAGCATTCCCTCATTTGATCAGAGGTCTCTCTCTCTGTCATTTCAGATATATTTATGTCAAGCTTGATCTTTTAAACTTGAGGACTTGTGAATTTGAAGAAAAATGTTCTGTAATGTAATAAAAGTGAAAGCAAGAAGTTATTCTAATGCATTCTAATTAACTCTGCATTTTATTTCTCAAAAAAACTCACAAAACCCAGCGCTTTTATATATTGTGAGAATTCAGCTGCATAGAGGTCACTCAAAAATGGGGAAACACTAAACAAATCATCCCCACCACAGGATATTCCAGCCTCATCTCTCATGCTCTTTTCCTCTCCATATGATTTGTAAAGCAAAATTTAGACTGCTCCTTTTCCTTCATGAATCTTAGATCCATAAAGATTGCCTTAGAAACTGTTCTTTCAGGGTGGGTGTTTCATTTTTTTTCTCTTAGACAAGTGATACCATGACCTTTTTTTTCCCTCTACTTGCTTGAAGACTTTGAAGAGATCTTCAGACAATCTAAGGAGTGCCACTGGCCAACTTTCTCCCCTTCATTGACTTATTTTTCCTAGCTTGATTTATTAAAAAGAAAAAAAAATCTTTTTGAAACCTCATCTGTCTGCCTATCTCCCCTCCTACATATGGAATAAACCAAGAGTGACAAAAAAATGGGGCAAGCACTCCTTTGGGTAGAAGGTCTGGCTGCTCTGCAAAATGGAGAACCTCAAAAGGACTACTGAGGCACCTTTTCCCTCATCTCCATTCTGCTCAGGACACACCCTGGCACTTGTTCAGAAATTTGCCAGTTGAACTGGCAAGCTACCGAACAACACAAAAATGTCCCAAAAGCTCAGGTGATTTGAAGTGCCACAGTGATGTGACTATTCTACTTTCAGTCTGAATCCCTGCTTGTCACTCCAATACATCAGTGTGCTTCTTTCCAGTGAAGAGGCAGCAGAAGAGGTCTGAGGGGAACAGAACTTGCACAGCTTAGGACAGCTGTAACAGCTCTAGTTCCACGCACCTCGTCACCAGAGGGATCAGCACTAGGATATCCACAGCAACTTTTTGCCCTTCTGCTACTCAGCTACGTGGACAGCAAGCTGAGGTGGCTGCAGACCCGAACAGACCTGAAAGTGACTTGATTTTGTAGATTTGAGTGCCAAGCTGAATGAACATTCAGGCATATTATTGATTTCATTACACCTGATTACACTTATACTAAGCTCCCACTCACTGCATAAATTGTAGTTTGGCAAATACGAAGACCTGGGACTGATTTAGAGCAAACCCTTCCCTTCAGTGTCCCCACTCTCCCACTTTTTTGGAGCAGAAGCAGTTGTGGTATTTATAATACAAGGTTCAACTGCACACACAAATGAGAAGAAACTGCAAGAGAGGACTTTTGTTGTTGTTGCCCCTATTCAGAAACTACACAATAGTATATCTTCACAAAAAGGATAAAAAAAATTGGTTGGAAAAACACTTTAACAACCTCCAAGTTTTAGAACCCTAAGGAGGCATGCAACATTTAAATTATCTCCACAAACACTGTATTCCTATTTCTTGCCCAATCCTTCAGTTCCTTTGGGTAGAAACTACCCTGTTTTACCCTACTCCAGGAGACTGGGGGACAAAGATAGCCAAAGAGGCAGAGATGAGACCATTCTGCTCAGATTGAAGGACATCCTTTTAAATAACTCTGCCTCATATGAGAAGACTATTATGTTGCCTCTAGTACAGTTTGTTTGACATAAACAGGACTCTGCCTCCTGGGCTTCTGATTCTTGGAAGCAGCTCTCAAAGCAAAGCTCTCCTTTTATATTTTCTCTTGTCTATTTTTTCTTTCATGTACTTGCCAATGGACTCAGATTTTTCACCTCTGAAGCACCCCACCAATCTGCCTACATCATTTATCAAAGCAACTTCATGTCTAGTATTTTACTGAAATTTGGCAGCATAGCTTTTAATAAATTAATAATTCTGTCACCACCCATGAAAGGGAATTCAGAAGTAACCGTTGTTCCAGCCTGAAGTATAGGTCCACAGACTATCCCCCTTCATACACTTTCCAGGAGTCTTACTCTAGAGTTGCCTATTAAAAAAAAAAAAATAGGATATTTAATGAGTACTCCTTTACAGCTTAACACTACAAAGTTGCAGTGAGCCAGCAGTTCTGTTCTGGGGAGGAGACCAGACCCCAAGTGCTGTTTTTAATTTTACTTGCCTGTCATTATGATGACTTGACAGACTTTTGGAGTGCTCTCAAATAAACCTTACGAACAAAATTAACATGTTACCTGTGGTTCCCCTACCTTTCACTAGGGTTATCCTATTTATTTATTATGTAGCTACAAATAATTCCCAGTCAACTGCACTGGTTAAGAATTAAAGTGTCATTCTAATTCTACAGACATACAGCTATTTTTTTATCATCTTAATTCAAAAAGATTTCTTCTATGTGCAACAATTTTCCTTTCTTCAGAGTCACCCTGCACTTCACCAGATATCCAAGGCAATAAACAAACCAAGGGATCACAGGGATATGAGAAGTTCCTGGAAGTCTACATGATGGGAGTATTCAAGATGACTCCTTTTCTTTGCCACAAGAAAGAAATCAGGTATTTTGGTATCCAACCCAGTGAAAAGGTATAGCTGTACGATCACACCATGAATCTCCGTTTCCAAAATACCAATCAGCCAGGAACAAAGAACCTCACTGGGCATGGCGGAAAGTAAAGCAGAGAACAAAGTGATGGTCGTGGTCCCCAAAGGTTACAATCCCAGGACAAGAAAAAGTATGAGGATACAGACAGACATGGAGTATCTCAGCAACATAGAAACAAAAGAAGTGACCACATCAAATTGTCTTTGAGCATGACAGCAGCCAAACATTACTCCTTTTATCCCATCATAAGAGAATTTGTTAGGGATTGAAGAGAAGGGGATAAAATAACTGTAGATTTCTTCTCTCAAGCACAAAGGGAAGCACATGCTGGAACTAATCTGCAGCAACAAAAAGAAAATGCAAATCCAGACTGCTTTCCACATCAGGTTTTTTGTTTTGTTTTTAGAGAGACATCCCAATATATCTGTTACCTATGCTAAAGAAGTTTCTTTGCTTCTCCCTAAATCAGCCACAAACTGGAAACCTAACTCTAAAATTCCTCTCTAACTGCTGGACAACACATCAAGTGTAAAATAAAATTGGAGAAAGATGGGGAAAGATGGAAAAAGTCACATTATAGTGGTAGGGTGTTGCTGGAAAATACTGATGAAAGAAGGAATTCTGATGAACTGCTAGATTGCTTTTTTTTTTTTTTTTTTTGGTAAGGAATTTTCAGGGTAATGATTTTTAATTCTGTCTTTTATAATTTTCTGTAGGATGCTGGAGGAATAAAAATTCACTTAGGCATAGCTCAAATACAGACTGACCATCAAAAGCTTCCAAGATAATAACTATCCCCCCAAAAGTGCCATTACTTCCTTGAATTCACTTTCAGTTTCTTTATTTCAGGGTAAGATTTAGTGGAGGCTTATAGACAGTTTCAAACCCAGGCTGTATATCTGCAGTGATGAGATAACACTTCAGTTGTCATGGTATGTCTCTCACACAGCTCTCAAATAGCACAGGTGGAGAAAGAGACAGTTGAGAACTTGATGTAATCACCACAGCTGCCCCTACTGCTCAGGTTAGT